>NC_133656.1:173942099-174242099 GCF_009905375.1 Apium graveolens
ACCCATTTCAGACCCCATAATAAATATGTCTGGTTTGCTTTAGTTATAAAATTATACATGAAATTAGAATTCATGGGCGAAATTAAATTTGGTACGGAGATACTTTAAAGAAGGGTGCTATTTTGAAATAGGTCTGGTTGGAATAAAATACAAGAGTTCTTATAACTGGACTAAAATATAAACTCAAGAAATTGTAATTTTTTACTAGCTCAAAGCTACCCATATAAATATTACAGCCAATCATGTCAAATGTATGTGACATTTCCAAACACAATTCCATTAAGAAACAGCCAAACAGGCAACATCAGGACTTTTATGCAACAACTTAGGCCATGGTGTTAATATCTTAGCAAATCAATATGACATTACTGTTATTCTTGTTCGACTGATGAACTTGCTAACTTGTAGGCAATCGGTTGATATCTTAGAGCATCTCCAACCAACACCTGTTAGCTAAAAAGTCTATGTGATACATTTATATACATATTAGCTAAAAAATATACTACTCCAACCATGTTACTGTTGTAAATCTCACTAACAAATATAGCAACATAGAAGCAAGTGTATAAAGAATTTAGCAAGTTTAGGCCAAGATCACAGTTAACAAAACAAAACATGCAGGTAAACAAAATCAGTAACTGAAATAACGAAGAGAGAAAGAAAGATGTACCCGAAACCATAGCTTTTAACAGTGACTGAAATAAAGGTTCACAGATATAAAATGCCAAGAAAAATGATCACAGCTGAGTCACCAGGCCTTGCTCGAAGTCCTGACTGCTCTTGAAGAGAATATTGCCCCTACCTGCTGCATTTGGGATGCGCACAATATCTCCACCAGGATAAAACAGCTCGGAGTTTATGTTAACAGCAGCAACAAAAGCTCCACTTCGACCAGCACCTCAGTCGCCAGAAAATATCCTGCTGCGTTTGGGATGCGCACAATATCTCCACCAGGATAAAACAGCTCGGAGTTTATGTTAACAGCAGCAACAAAAGCTCCACTTCGACCAGCACCTCAGTCGCCGGAAAATATCAGCACTTCAGGACTTTTGGGAGAGAAATGCAGAGAGGTTGAAGAGAAGAGAAGAGAATGTAGTGTATATAATACATTCACTTTAACCTCTATTTATAGGAGAGGAGAAAATGAAACTGTCCACACACTTAATGTCTGAATTAAACTGCTTCATTAATAAAAAATCAAAACTGATCAGATTTTGAATTTAAATTACTTGTAACAGCTTTTCACATTAACACCCACATTATTATCAGAACTTAAGTTAATTTCTGATCTAATACCAGAACTTAAGTTAAGTTCTGCTATCAGAACTTAAGTTTTACAGATCAGATTATATTATTTGTCCAGGTTCAAGGTATTTAGACTAAGCCCAACAATCTATAATAATCCAATCACTGATAAATAAATTCGAATTAAAATTAATTCTCAAATAAATAAAATCCTCGCCCAGGTCGCCTCGCGTACGCGAGACGCCGAGACATTCGCCCAAATCGCCCTGCGACCCGACCCGGTCCGGTGCGTGGCGTGACGGGGCGGGGCGGCGGCGTGTGTGTGTGTGTGTGCGCGCGCGTGAAGCACACAACAACACAATGGACCATCACACACCTTAGTAGTTGTATACTACTCATGTGGGTAATACCATATAAAGCACACAACCCCCTTTATTTATTTCAATGTGGGACAAACATTCTCAAATTTTCCAAGCTTTTCCAAGCTACTTTCAACTCTCATTTCATATGGATTTCATTAAGAAAATTCTTAAAACCATACATGAAAATTTAAGTTCAAATATCATTGAACAATTTTCAATCATTAGATTTTAGGATTAACATCAAGAACATAATTAAATTAAGCTCTAAAATCCTAATTTTCTAACAATCCCCCACAAATCCACACAGAAATGTGATCAATTTCCCATCATGACTTGTTTTTCAGAGTCGGTACCCTTCCGGGTTTGAACCCTCCTAATTCCTCTACTTCAATGGCTATCGGACTCAGATGGAATGTTTCACCTTGAATCTTAATCCGTTTAGTATAACCATATTCCATAGACGACGACAAGTCAAAGGTTATGGTGCCAATCTACGGCTTTGAGACATTAATGGTCATGTCTCGATCCTGTTCGTCGAATGCTTCAAGGATTAACCCTATCCTCTAATTGCGACCACACAATTACATTCGCTTAGCTGGGCATCTCCAGAGATATACTGCCTCTATCTCGTCAAATGACTTGATCCCATTCAGAGTTTTAACACTCTTGCTTTTCTGGCAGTTTCAGTACCTTCTAGATTTACAGGGGATAGACTCAGATACTATAGTATCATCTATGTAGCAAAGGTACTACCAACTCATCCTTACAGCTTGTTATTACCCATTGAATACACTTCGAGGGATCTTCTCTCATGTGTATTGGGTTCCCACTGTTGATGAATTATGATGGGTTGACAGTCCCATCCCCAACCTTGACTTAAGGACCACTGCAGGTTCTAGTCCTTTAGTAAGAGGATCAGCTATATTATTCTGAGTTCCTATGAACTCTATAGCTATGATCCTATCAGTCACTAAACCCCTTATAGACTTGAGTCTAACTTGGATGTGTCTCTTAGTTTTAGCATTATGCTTTTTACTGCTAATCTTGTCGATAGTTGTTCGACTATCACAGTGAATAGCAACAGCAGGAAGCGGTCTGCTTACTACAGGTATTACAGACATAAGTCCGTGTAACCATTCAGCCTCCGTCCCTGTGGCATCAAGTGCACACAACTCAGCCTCAAAAGTAGAGCGAGTAACAATAGTCTGTCTGCTTGACTTCCAGGATATTGCTCCACCAGCCAAGGTGAACACGTATCCAGTCACTCCATTAGAACCAGACTTCTTAGCTATCCAACTTGCATCACTGTACCCTTCAAGCACACCAGGAAATCTCCTGTATTGTAAACTAAGGTACATTGTGCCTTTTAGATATCTAAGTACTCTATCAAGAGCATCCCAATGAGTTCTGTTTGGACAGCTTGTATATCTAGCCAATTTAGACACAGAATATGAAATATCTGGTCTAGTGCAGTTAGCAAGATACTGCAAACTCCCAATAATCTGAGAATACCTTAACTGAGACACAGGCACTCCTGAAGTATTCTTGACAAGGGAAACTTTCGAATCATAAGGTGTACTAGCGATTCTACACTGTGAATAACCATATTTCTCAAGTATAGATTTCTCTATATAATGAGATTGAGTCAAGGTTATTCCTTCAGTGGACTGAATCAGTTTGATTCCAAGAATCACACTTGCCTCACCCTTATCCTTCATTTCAAAATACCTTTTCAAGAATTCTTTAGTCTCGTTAATAATCTCAATATTGGTTCCAAACAGTAAAATGTCATCCACATATAGGCACAAAATAACACACTCATTACCTTTAACTTTAGTGTAGACACACTTATCACTTTCATTAATCTTATAATTGAAAGGCAATATAGTTTCATCAAACTTTTTATGCCAATCTCTGGGAGCTTGTTTCAAGCCATAGATGGACTTGATCAACTTACATATTTTCCTTTCATTGCCTGATGTAACAAATCCATCAGGCTGATCCATATAAATCTCTTCCTCACGTTCACCATGAAGAAAAGCCGTCTTTACATCCATCTGATGGATGATAAGACCATGGACTGAAGCCAATACTATAAGCATTCGGATTGTTACCATTCTTGCAACCGGAGAGTATGTATCAAAATAATCAATTCCTTCCTTTTGCTTAAAACCCTTAGCTACCAGTCTAGCTTTGTACTTATCTATTGAGCCGTCAGGGTTCAACTTCCTTTTAAAGACCCATTTGCACCCAATAGTAGAACACCCAGGAGGGAGATCAACCAACTCCCATGTTCCATTAGAAACAATAGAGTCAATTTCACTCTTGACAGCGCCATTCTAGTGCCTTGACTCCGAAGAATCCATAGCTTGCTGGAAAGTTAAAGGTTCATCCTCGATATTGTAAGTGATGAAATCACCTCCAAAATCCTTGACTACCTTTGCACGCTTACTTCTCCTTGGTTCCTCTAGTTCCTTAGGACTAGAGCTACTACTAGGTTCCGCCCCCAAATTTTTCATCTTTTCCACATGATCAGGAATAGAACTTGATGTGTGAGTAGGATCTTCCTCAGAAGTCGTTTCAGGTATTCCAGTCTTCATAGGGTAGACATCCTCAAAGAATGTCGCATCTCGAAATTCAACTATCGTGTTTGCCACTATACCATCTATGTCAGATTTTAACACTAAAAATCTCATAGCTGTAGTGGTTTCAAGATAGCCCACAAAGATACAGTCAACAGTCTTTGGACCTAGTTTCTTTCTCTTGTGTTCAGGAACAAGCACCTTAGCAAGGCACCCCCACACACGAAGATACTTAAGACTAGTCATCCTGCCTTTCCATAACTCCAAGGGTGTTTTATCCATGTGTTTCAGAGGGACTCTATTCAAAATATGGCAAGCCGTATTTAGAGCCTCTCCCCACATGTATTTAGGCAACCCAGAGTTAATAAGCATACTATTAATCATATCTTTAAATGTTCTGTTCTTTCGCTCAGCAATCCCATTAGACTCTGGTGTGTATGGTGGAGTAACTTCATGAACTATACCATTGTTTACACAAAATTCATTAAAAGCATTACTCGTATACTCACCACCTCTATCAGATCTCAATCTTTTAAGTAACTTACTAGTTTGTTTTTCTACTTCAGTTTTATATATAATGAATTTACTAAGTGCTTCATCCTTATGTCTAAGTAAATAAACATAACAGTATCTACTACTATCATCTATAAAAGTAATGAAGTATCTAAACTGGTCCTTGGTCAACACACCACCAAATTCACAAATATCAGTGTGTACTAAATCTAACAAGTCTGAATCCCTAACAACGTTATGAAAAGGTTTCCTTATTTGTTTAGCAGACACACATACTTGACATTTAGAATTCTTTTCTATGATATGTTTTGGTATCAACTCTAAGTTCATCATGTTCTTAAGAGCACCAAAGTTTAAATGACCTAGTCTAGCATGCCATATATTCGAGGATTCAATACAGTTAACAGAAGGAATAACATTATTATTCAAATTTCCCAAAACGGGATCCGCATTAATAACAAATAAACCATTTGATAAGTAACCCTTGCTAAATAATGTACCAGTGTGAATAAGAACTACTTTATTACACTTGAACGAAATTTCAAAACCACTAGAAACTAAACAGCTTCCACTTATTATATTTCTACGCATGTTGGGAACATGATGCACTCTCGTCAGAGATAGAATACGTCCTGAAGGGAACTTCAGATCCACGTTTCCAACTCCATGTACTTGAGCAACACTAGCATTCCCCATCTTCACAGTCAAGCTATGACTCTGTTGATAAGATACAAATAAACTAATATCAGCACAAATATGCACATTAGCTCCAGTATCTATCAACCATTCATTTGACAGATAGGTAGAAAATATCACAGGGTTGTAGGATACATACCGGTCAACGTCGGTTTCAGAAGCCGTAGCCTCACCAACGACCATGTTCACTACAGGCCCACTTGCGGTTCCAAGCACAACATTTGCTTGTGCTACCTCGGTTTTCTTCGCTTTCTTCGTAGGGCAGTTCTTACTCCAGTGCCCAACCTGCCCACAAGACCAGCATGGTTTGTTTGCCTTGGGTTTCTTGGCCTTGTCCTTGTCACTCTTAGGTTTATTACTATTAGCTTTCTTAGCAAAAGCCTTCCTCTTCTGTCCTACAGTTGCTATGTTTACCTTCGAGGTACCGTGTTCAGTTGGCATCACATGTCCCTGTTTGGACTTGTGTTGTTCTTGCACCGAGATGTCCATCATAAGGTTGGTCCAGGTGATCTCTCCTTTCTGTCTTTTCAGGGAGAGAGAGAACTCTTCCCAAGACTTCGGGAGTTTTTCAATCACACTCATCACCTTAAACTTCTCCGGGAGATTCATTCCAGACTCCTTCAAAGCATGCACTATCATCTCGAATTCATGCACCTGCTCAGTCATGGACTTATTGTCCACCAGCTTGAACTCGAGGAACCTTGCCACAGAATACTTTTCTAGACCTTGTGAGTCAGTATTATGTGTCTGGTCCAGCTTCTCCCATAAGAGTTTTGCAGAGTAGGCATCAGAAGAATAGACATCAAACAAAGTGTTTGTTAGTGCCGCCAGAATGGCCGCCCTAGCCACTCCATCCTTCTCAGCCCACTTCGCAAAAGCCTTAACTGTGTCAGCCTTCTCTTGATCCACTACTGGTTTCTCATATTCCACAACCGGCCACAGACCCTTTATAGTCAGCCACAACTTCATCCTTTTCTGCCAGCGAGAAAAGCCAATGCCACCGTTGAATTTCTCCGGTAAACCGGTTAGTTCAACAGCCTGTGGGAAACTATAGGTGGTCCAATCAATGGCCCCAGCAGTTGCACCCGAACTGCTACCACCACCAACGATAACCTCACTTTCGTTAACCATTATGCTAAATTCTATATAACTAATATTCTCTTCAAGAATATTGTAAATCTCACTAACAAATATAGCAACATAGAAGCAAGTGTATAAAGAATTTAGCAAGTTTAGGCCAAGTCCACAGTTAACAAAACAAAACATGCAGGTAAACAAAATCAGTAACTGAAATAACGAAGAGAGAAAGAAAGATGTACCTGAAACCATAGCTTTTAACAGTGACTGAAATAAAGGTTCACAGATACAAAATGCCAAGAAAAATGATCACAGCTGAGTCACCAGGCCTTTCTCGAAGTCCTGGCTGCTCTTGAAGAGAATATTGCCCCTACCTGCTGCGTTTGGGATGCGCACAATATCTCCACCAGGATAAAACAGCTCGGAGTTTATGTTAACAGCAGCAACAAAAGCTCCACTTCGACCAGCACCTCAGTCGCCGGAAAATATCAGCACTTCAGGACTTTTGGGAGAGAAATGCAGAGAGGTTGAAGAGAAGAGAAGAGAATGTAGTGTATATAATACATTCACTTTAACCTCTATTTATAGGAGAGGAGAAAATGAAACTGTCCACACACTTAATGTCTGAATTAAACTGCTTCATTAATAAAAAATCAAAACTGATCAGATTTTGAATTTAAATTACTTGTAACAGCTTTTCACATTAACACGCACATTATTATCAGAACTTAAGTTAATTTCTGATCTGATATCACAGAACTTAAGTTAAGTTCTGAGATATCATATCAGAACTTAAGTTCTGATTTTATTCATCAGTTACAGATCAGATTATATTATTTGTCCAGGTTCAAGGTATTTAGACTAAGCCCAACAATCTATAATAATCCAATCACTGATAAATAAATTCGAATTAAAATTAATTCTCAAATAAATAAAATCCTCGCCCAGGTCGCCTCGCGTACGCGAGACGCCGAGACATTCGCCCAAATCGCCCTTCGACCCGGTCCGGTGCGTGGCGGGGCGGCGGCGCGTGTGTGTGTGCGCGCGTGAAGCACACAACAACACAATGGACCATCACACACCTTAGTAGTTGTATACTACTCATGTGGATAATACCATATAAAGCACACAACCCCCTTTATTTATTTCAATGTGGGACAAACATTCTCAAATTTTTCCAAGCTTTTCCAAGCTACTTTCAACTCTCATTTCATATGGATTTCATTAAGAAAATTCTTAAAACCATACATGAAAATTTAAGTTCAAATATCATTGAACAATTTTCAATAATTAGATTTTAGGATTAACATCAAGAACATAATTAAATTAAGCTCTAAAATCCTAATTTTCTAACAGTTACTTGTTAGCAAAAAATTTAGATATCATGTATCCCATCTTCTATATCTGTTGATCCTGTAGCCATTAGCTAAAACATCCACGTCACATCCAGGTCAGCTTTCTTAACTTTTTACCTTATTTTAACCTAATTTTGCACATCAATACACACATATATTCATATTATATTTATACTATATATATATGTTAAAATTTTTATTTCATATTTAATATTTTAACTTTATATTATATTAAGTGTCAAAATATAATTTTTTTTATTGACCAGTTTTATTAATTATTTTAATAAACATTACATATTTATAAAAATATTAATAAATCTAATCTAATCTAATATAATAAAATGTAATATAAATTTAAATATAAATTTTATTATACATATAAGTATATATTTTTAACACATATAAGTGTCTTTTATAATTATATAAATATATATTCAATATTTTTTCATTAAATAAATTTTTTATTTTTAATTGTATTTAATTAAATATTATTTATTTTAACATGTGAAATTTTTACATATATATAAAATAATTTAAAAATGCATATAACATACTATTGTCAGTGTTATAGAAATCAGAAATCGGGATGGATCGGTTGAGTTATCGATTTGCGATTTATCGGTATATAAAATCGGAAAAAAATCGGATGTATTTTAATATTTTTTTATAAAATATATATATCCAATTAGATTATTATTATCATTATATACATATATATATTAAAATTTTAGATTAAAAAAATTATATAAAAGGATTTATTATTTTGTCATTATAATGGATTTGTTTGATAAAATATTAATTATACTATATCAAAGGACGTGATTGTTCCGTAAAAAAAAGTACATGAATGAATAAATTAATAAAAAGAATTCTATATATATAATTACTTTTATGCCCTTTATGTATATTTGAATACAAAAGGCAGAGAGTTCTGGGGAGTTGTGCGTGGCTTCGTCTTCTCCATTCTTTGTCTATTATGTTCGTATCTATATATCTATCTGTATAACTTTCCTTCATCTCTTCAAACCTTGTCATCGAAATCGATACTCTCTCATTGTTATGACTCTCCCGATTTTAACCCGATAGTCTATTGTTGAATTTAGCTAATCAGTATAACTAATATCACTGGAGCAAAAAACCTTACAGATTCAATAAAATTTTAGATGATGGTGATTTAGCTAACCATTTTAACTATTATGGTTGGAGATGCTCTTAGTCACAATAGAAGTTATTAGCTGCGGTTAGTACTCCCCCTGTTTTTAGAAAAAAACCATTTAATAAAATACAGATTGTTGTTATTAGAAAATCCGACATTTTTTTAACGAATCAGCGTGCATTTATGTTTTTTAATTGGATTGGATTGGATCGATTTAAAAATATCGAAACACATATTCAACCCAAATAAATGGGATTAATATTTTCCCAATCCAAATATATATCGGGTTGGAAAAAATCGGTTTAGAATCAAACCATATAGTGTCGGTTCTGATTGGGCGGGTCGGAGTACACCCTGCAGGGATCAACTCCAGTGGAAATCAAAATGAAAGGGGCTCCTGGTTAAGTTGTTTATGTAAAAACAATGTGTTGGAATTAGCAAAAATATAAGAAGGAAAAAAAAGCCCCTGGTTAAGTTGTTTATGTAAAAACAATGTGTTGGAATTAGCAAAAATATAAGAAGGAAAAAAAAGCAAAAAAAAAAAAGAAGAAGAAGGTTCTACCGAGAATTGAACTCGGGTTACTGGATTCAGAGTCCAATGTCCTAACCGCTAGACCATAGAACCAAGTTGTTGAATGAATAACTTTCTATTAATAAAACCTTAGACTAGATGTATCATGATAAAAAGAGCCAGATTCTGATCGTGCTAGTCTACAATTCAGTACCACATATTTATATTCATTTTCTTCATCATTCTTCTCTGGGCTTCAGATGGGTACATGAACCTGCTCTGCTTATATTAATCCAACAAAAATGGCTGCTCTTTCCTTAAACTCACTTGTCTGCTTCACCTCATCCCTGGTATTCATTTCTTTTTCTCTTTCTATTATGTTTTTATAAAAGCCCTTCATCAGCTAGCTAGCCTTATCCTTTTTTTTTTTTTGTGTGGATAAGTAGACTGTTTAGTAATATTGAGTAGTAGTAATCATAAATAGTGCTAAAGTGGACTTAATTATTGATATAAATAACTATTTATAGTTAACATGAATATATTCTACTAGTAAACTGCATAAATATGTGTATTTTTTTAAAAAATTTTATAGTGAATAAAAGTAATGTTCTAGACTTAAGAGTTTAGAACTTTGTTCAGTCAGTGTTAGATTGCATGACAACTTTATCATGTGGTTTAGATAAAGTGTTATGCTGGCTTTAAAGTACCTTTGCAATTTGTAATACAACTATATGTGCCATGAGAAGTTAGCAACTTACTGTGTCATCTATGTTACTTCAACTCTTTTGTTTCCGGATCTACCCGTGTTGCGGTGTTAGACATTTGGACACTGACACTAACAGTGAGTTAATGTTGCATCCTTTGAATTGTAGACACTTTGACCAACTATAAGGCCATGTATGATTAAACTTGTGATGCAAAATTAAATACATGAGAAGAAAGACAGAAGCAGAATTCATAATAAAGTAGAAGAAACACTTAATTTGCAAAGCCCTTTACGGGATTGTGTTTGAATTGAGTTTTATTGTTACATTTTTTGCTAAGGCATCTTATTTACTTACCATGATATTTATTGATAATATTATTATGTAGTGTCCATGTACCTGTGTCAATAATAGGACAGTGTTCTCGTGTCCTTAATTTCAGGTTTTTTAAGTCTGACACCCGGATATGTTTTTTGTCCGACAATCATCTGTACCTGAGTCGGAGTAACATAGTGTGTCATACCATAATTACAGAGCGACTAAGTTCTAAATTTCCTTTCATGTTTCCCTATGATAGTCAGTTAGACTGGTTGCAATATACGGGACTGTTAATTGTTAATGTTCTGATTGTTGCTTATGTTATATTCCTTAAAGTAAGTTTGCAATGAGGTGTCACAGGCTTCTGATGTCATTGCACGTACCAAGATTCTTGGTGCCTCTATGCACATGTTGTCAAACAAATTGATCCTAGATATTGAGCATATTGTGGTGGTTGCAGTGCACCTTTATTTCTAACTAGGTCTTTATATGCTCAGGCTAATTACCATAACACATCAAGAATTGATATTGGAGCTTCTGCACAAAATGTCACTCATTTGGTTTGTCATCCTCGGGTAGTTGGATTACGAATAAAATTAAAAAGACTGGAGCCGTTTGTTTTATTTGCTAGTGGTGATAATATTGCTGTCGAAACCAGTGATAAGGGTTCTAGAAATGCTGAAGCATCACTTTCAGATAATCAGCCCTCAACAGAAAATCTGCCATCCTCGAATACCTCAGAAGACAGTCAGTCGTTGGATAGTCAGTCCCAGGCCTCTAAGGATTCTAATGGATCAGCTGTTACTTCTGAGCAGAAAGAGGGAAACTCTCCTGCTAACCTAAGATCTACACCAATAAGATCATCACGATTAACTGCAAGAGAGAAACTAAGGGCGGCCCGAGTTCTAGGTCGTAAACCAGAACCCAAGAAAGCACCTAAGCTACAACTCGGAAGCCAAGTACTCGAGACTTTGAGAGAGAGTGATAAAGGGAAACGAAGGCCTGGGCTTCCGGAAGCACCAACAAACATGCTGGATGACAGTAAACGGGGGATGCCAAAAAAGGGTCTCACATTTGAGTTACCAGGAGGAAATGAAGTGTTTTTCATCATACTTTCTGTTGTTTTAATCAGCACGGTGATGTTTACAACAACATACGTAGTGTGGAAAGTTGGTGCTATTCACTTCAACGAGAACTGAGATTGGTTTAGGATTTATCTTTATTTCTAAGAAGAACCAAAAATCTTGACATACAGGTGGTCTCTTGTAGGTGATTCAGATTACTTTTCATGGCTAGAAACTTTTTCAGTGATCGTCTGAGCCTTGTATACTGAATGTACAAATTAGATTTCCAACCAACAAATATTCAAGTCTATAACTGTCAAGCTCTCAATTGCTTCATAAAATCTGTATTATGCACATTTGCTTCTTGATTATACACATGCAATATTTTGTTCGGAGGATCATTCAGGTCTTGTAAAGCCACACGCCAACAATGAAGTTATTGTTCGAGTCCAAGTCCTTAAAAAACTGCCCGGAGACCTGAACAACTGAGTGTCCAGGTCTCTGTTGATCATTTTCCTGCATGCTCTAATTTCTGTCTGATCTTCTTTTGCATTTGCACAGTTGGTTTTCATTTCTTAATACTATTCTAACTTCTCAACTCTCTTTAAAAATTCTTTTAGAGAAAAAATCTTGTAGGATTTTGAATTCCTTCTATACTTGTACCAACAATCTAGAACTTATCCATTTCTTTTTTAGAAGTTCTTATGCGCACCATGATAGCAATTTAAGTCTTGATTATAGCAGTGAAGTCGATCATAAAATGATCACTGCCAAATCTTAATTATCAACTGGATCCTCCTATTATTCTTACCTAATCAGTCTTTCTACTAAGTTAGCTTATGTTTTTGCAAATGTGTTCTAATGCAGCTTATGAAAAAGCAATCAATAACACATTGCTTATCCTTTAAACAAGCTGAGCTAGACATGATCATTTATGTTAGTGATGCTTTGGCTTGTGAGGTATGATCAATATAGGCCATCCCCAGTTGTTACATTAGTCTTCAATATTTGATGCTTTGGCTTGTGAAGTGTGATCTATATATGCCATCCCCAATTGTTACCTTAGTCTCATTTTTATATTTTTACACCCCGGTCTGGATTGCTTTGTATAATGATATTGACTGAGTGAGGAGTGAGCAGAGAGCGGATGTAAGCGCATTTGCAGTGTAGTTACGGAGTTACTCTAGTGATGAAATAAAGGGTTTGTTACTCTCGTAAAGCTGTATAAAGATTACAGCTACTGCATATTAGTCACTCACTTTAAAAAATATCATATAAATTAGCAAAATAGCATTGTCATGTTTGTTCTATTTCTTGAATAAAAGTTGTTTCTGTGTGTGGGTTATATAAGGCTGGCAGGCAAATCATGAATCAGAGTAGCTCTGTTTTCGCAGATATTGCACTTGAGATCTTTAATCACTTATCATGGAAGATGGGCTACCTGCAATACATATAGAGATGTACTGAAGTACTGGAAAATAATCCTATGCTGGCACAATGCTACCTATAATTAGAAGGCTCAAACATACAAGTTTGTTCTTGGCTGGATTATTGATTTTTGAACCTGGTGGACTAATGGTCTTCGTTTAAGGAAGCAACATATGCTACATGGGCTGTATTATTGTTTGGCTCTTCTTTCTCAGGCATATCTATGTCTCATGTATTCAAAATGAAGACCCTTTGATAACTCTAATGGAGTTAAAACAGTCACCGCAATCTGCCGAGAGATTTTTTAACAGAAGTATGGTGACATATTAAAACATATAGATTGTGATTCAAAGATGAAAAATGGTTGAAGGGATTTTTTTCCACCGAATTGGAAACTATAAATTCATAATCGAGCTCGTTAAATTTTGTCTAGACATTCAAGAGCGGGATTGGACAGGCCTAAGTTAGACGAAGTTCCAAGGAAGAATTTAGTAGAAAACTTTTTTTAAAACCCCAAATTTTAGTTAAATATCAAGAGATATTCTATTTTAAATAGTAGCTAACCTCTAAAAATTGGTAGTTATATATTACACCCCAAACAGTTTTGTATCTCTGATTCCGTCAATGACATTACTGAAGATGACCATAAGCAAAAAAACCTGGACATGAGAAAACTGTTGTTGACAAACATGACTTTAAAAAGTGTTTTATGAGGCTGCAAAATATGACTGATCCTTATATTCCATTCAAAATTAAGACAATACAAAGTGTGAGCTGATCATATCTAAATTCCATCACCTAGAATCCCTTTTAAAAAACACGAGAAATCTCAACGGGTATCTTACAATGTCAACTGGTTATATAATTAATAATCAGATCCTAATACAGTTTTGAATAAATACTCCTGTTTAGCAAGATGATGATTTGTTGTTTTTCAATAATAAACTTTGGTATTTGTCAACCCCATACGTGGGGACTGCCAGCATCACCTTCACAGCATCCGTCTGATTCTGTACCGGCAATAACAAACAGTATCTATCACTGCATATGGGTCCCACTTGTGCTGCTGGCCCCATCCCGAAGTCAACCTTATCTAACCCCAGTCTTGACCATTGTGACATGATGAGTACCCCAACTGAGTCTGGACTCGCCCGAGTCTGACTCACTAACTCGATTACCTCTCGCACGTAATTATTTCCCACTTTTTCTTTTGCTCGTCTCACTAATTCAGCTACGTAACTCAGGCTCTTGTCGGTTAAGTTTTTAGCGCTAGTTTGCGCGCAACCTAGTACGATTGCATTTCCGTAAAATTCAGCAGGTAAACTCGGCTCCACTCGTTCACGAATATTTATGCTAAATAATAGTTTTAAAATTTGATTAGGTGGGAAGTTTAGTGATTTGGCCCAGCTTCTCCATATATGAGCTGACAGTACCTCAAATGAAGTATACGGTAACTCACTGAGTCGACTCGTTAATGTTACGCTCTTCAACTCACCTAACAAAATTTTATCAAACGTAACCGAAGTTGGAGTTAGTTTTTCGGGCGCAAAACGTGTCATGAACCCACAAAAATCAGTAACTCGGTTAAACTCAGGATGACCTACGACTGAGTCAAAACCATAATGACTGGGATCAAGCAAATGCCTATCCCAGACAGGATTAGAACTACACTTACCGAGTCTAGCAAACTCAGCAAACGAGTTAAGAAACCCAACACTACCAACACCATCACACATGCAATGACTAAAACCAACACCAAGAGCAACCGCACCATTAAGCAGCCACGTCAGCTGCACCACCAAAAGTGGGTCCCCCTTCAAAACATCCACCACGTGTAACGACAGCATCTTCCGTCTCTCCGTGACGTAAAGTGGGACCACCTCAAAATCCGAGATGTCTAAATTAGAATCTGCTTCGATGAACACAACACCTTGGGCTTGACAAACAACTTCAAGCCCATAACCATGTTTTCGAGCCCTAACTCGACCAGCTAGTGGATAGTAGGGGACTAGGGCTCGAGCCAAAGCTAGCTTGATTTGAGCTAGGGTTGCAGATTTGTCTGAGCCATGACAAGGCTCGTATGTTAGCAAGTATTCGATGGGAAATCTGAGGAAAAGTTGAGAATCGAGAGCAGAAAGGTTGAGGATTTGAGTGGGAGTTGGGGCTGATGGAGTGATGAGAGTGATTTCTTTAACTTGAACTGAACTAGCCATGTTCATGTTGTTGGTTTCTATTGTGGTCTAAATATTATATGGTCTGTGTGCTGTTTATATATAATATATCTGAGGTTGAGGAGAAGAGGTTGTGGCCTGTAGGACTGGACAAAAGAGCGCGGTAGGGCATGATCCAGGACGTTAATTAAATGAATTAGGTTTAATTAGTAAAATCTTCAAATTCCATTTGACAATCATATTTAAAAAAAAATATTAGAGTTCCCAAATATTTTTATATTTTTTATTAAATACTTTATAGGGATAATTTTTTCATAATTAATATAGGATCTCACGTACATTATATGTGCTCACAAAATTAGATTTCGATACTTGTTATGTCACATCATATTGTAATTATTTTGATTTTTTTTAATTATCTAACATTATTCTTATTTAAATAAGGAAAATACCAGAGTTATAAAATTAATTATCAAAATAGTTATCATGTAATATTTGTATTGATAAATAGACCCCACTATATTAACACTAATTGTATCAATTAAATTATTCAATATTGTCATATTGTTTACTATCCTTTTATAATAATTTTTGTAACATTTTTTTATCTTCAGTATTACTCTTTAAATAATTTATCAGTTCGAGTTGGACTTTCAAATTACTTTGACGGTAAAAATTTGCTAGCCTAATTAAATAGTATTTTTTAATTTATATGTTATTAAAATATCATTCTAAAAATATTTTATATAATATATATAATATAATATTTAATTAGACCGAATCGAGCCAAAAATATCATATTACTATTTTTGTCGATATTTAATAAATTCTTTCACGTTTTCGACTACCTTAAATTATAAAGTTTATATTAAAAAATTGTGTGTATTAATTATACTAGAATGTTTGTATATCCTGGTTACGCGGGTGTAGGGCAAGGATATTTGCGGTTCTTGCGGGATTTAATTACCGGTACCGCAAATAAAATACTCCCTCCGTACCTTTCAATTGTTTACATTTTTTAGAGTGTTTCCGACACGCATTTTAAGGTGCATATAAAGAATAGTTCTGTAAATTTTTTTACGATTTTGTTTTTCTGAATAAAAATTAAAACATTCAACTTTTATTTAGAAAAAAAAATTGTAAAAATAAATTACATAACTATACTTTTTATGCACCTTAAAATGCGTGTCGGACACTTTCTCAAAAATGTAAACAATTGGAAGGGAGCGAGGGAATACACAATAGTGAGAAATAGTAAAATATATAGTACTCTCTCTGTCCCTAAAAACGTTTCCTATTTGTCTAGGACATGTTTGTCAATGCATACTTTTGATTGTTAATATCTTTAAATTCGTATTAATATTAAATATAAAAATTTCACTGTATTAAAGTACTGATAAATATGAATCCAACGAAATTACTCATGACTATATTTGATATTATAGATAAGACGTAAATTAGTAGTTATTCGCTTAATGTAAACAATACCGAAAGTTAAAAGAGGAAACGTTTAACGGGACGGAGGTAGTATACAATAATAATAGACACACACGGTGAGGAGAGGCAGAAGGGGGAAGGACAGGATGAAATGTGTGTGGGGTACAAGTCCCCTCTATCACTGATGTAAATATATGCGGGTAACCTGCCGTCTGTCTTACAATTTTAGTACAGTGTCTGGTTTTCAAATGGCATATTATTATTATGACTTGATGGCCTTGGATACTTTTCTTTTGATTCCTTTTCACCATGTTGTGTGAGATTGCTGTGGTCCTCAGCTCATTTCTTTGTTTGTGATAACCAGGGGTGTACCGCTAATCCGCTTTTTGTGCTCGTAACATTCACAATCGCATCACTCTT
Source organism: Apium graveolens (assembly GCF_009905375.1). NCBI lineage: Eukaryota > Viridiplantae > Streptophyta > Magnoliopsida > Apiales > Apiaceae > Apium > Apium graveolens. The sequence goes on from NC_133656.1 coordinate 173,959,139, forward strand.
TGCGGAAAACTGTAAAATACGGATAGAATGTAATTTAAAATTATAGTAACAGCATAAGCATATTCATGGATTGAATTGACTGCAAATTTAATTTTTAAATTATCGTAAAAGTCGAACCGTAAACCGCTATATATATAATAAATATATACTCATAAAATATAGAAATAACCATATATAAGAATTAGAAGATAAAGAGTTTGAGATTTTGGGATATTGAACTTCATGTTTTATAATTCAAATAAACTACTGAAAGAATAAAAACTTGAGCTCAAGCCCAATAACCACTTGTACTCATGTAGTATATTTTATTTTTACAAATTTTTAAAATTTGATAAGTATAATTTTAATGGACCATTTTTATTTATCATTTTTTGTACAAATCGATGGTTGAACCGCAGGTCGATCCGCACCAACCACAACCGCGCGATTGAAAAAGTCGCGATTAACCGCAACCGCAAATGCGACTGAAGTTGGAGATTTAAGAAAACTGATATATATAATTTGGTGTGATTTTGACCTCTCAACCACATCAAAATTAACCGCGTACGCCCCTAGTGATAACTACAAGTCCGAACCAACTTATGCCCACATCGGTTTATCCGGGAAAGGGCTAACACAATATAATTTCCTACTTAATAATCTGGACATATCTGAAATTGAATCTTGGGACGGTAAACTCATAAAATCATGTAATCAACTGGTTCAGATATAAGGGTGGGTATTTGACTATTTGTGGTCCTAATTTCTCAGAGTACCTTCTTCTGTTTTTGCACTGCTACCAGAACTATAGCTAGCTAGAAGTTCAAATTTATTTGGTCAAGGTTTAGAGTCTGAAACATTAAGCTAGACCAGTGTTATATATCTGAATGATCTATAGGTAGATTGGTGGTATGTAAGTTGAATAAAAAGATTGGAGGATTAATGAAGAGGTGATGGAAATGTAAACAAATTTCAAACTGCAGAATTTGATATTAGATACCCACACTTGATAAGATAATGACGACGACGACGACGACAATAACTTTATTGCATGGGAGTGATGGGACCTAGCAATTTGTGTATGGAATCATTCATCTTCCACCTTTTGATGGACAAGTGATGGCCGGGAATATATGGTCTTTTAAGTGTGTGTGTATTTTTCAAAGATAATACTTTACTATATGTGTACTGTGTCTATTATGAATGTGAAATATACATACATTTTACTAGATTTCAGATCATCGAATCTTCATATCTTCATCCACTTCACTGAAATTAAACAAGTACTACATTCAATAACATGTACAATATTCAATAATGATGTAGGCAAGCAATTATACAAACAACCCAGCTGCCCCTTTGATTAAGCACCACCTGCAATCTAATTATTGGGTCTTAATGTCCTTGTACATAGGCCATGGAAGGTAACAGAAAATAAAGGATTTTTCTATCATTTAGGAGGCGTGTGAGATGAAAATCTCATGCACAATTTTGATTTTTGAATGTTGAGCGCTCCTCTTCGCCTTCCATTCTTAATATTTTCTTCTTCCCGTTTCTCAAAATAGTATTTAACTTCGGCCACAGCCATTACAATTTTTTTTTTATATTTCCTCTTAACTCTAATCATGAGTTGGAGTTTATATCGAATTCATGTTATTGGCTCCGTACCTAGTTTTATATAAGTTTGAGCTCATTACAATTTTTGTCAAATTCTGTTGAATCAGTAAATAATTAAATTTAGGTATTCTAATATAACTAAGAACAGATTTGTATTCAAATTAAAGTTGATACGAACTTCTGCTGACAATCAATGTAATAGAGTTTGAGAGTACCCTAAACAGAGGGCGATGATGATGAAGTGTGCCAGCTCTTTTTCAACATAGGAGAATTATATTTATATTACTATCCTCAACAACGTATAATTTTATATCATAATATCAAGACATGAAACATGCACGAATCTCTAACTCGGAAACTTCTGATAGGTTCGTAAACATATGTACGTGATTGGTTGGTTCGGAGTATATGTTTATCTGATCCACCATGTTCCCAGAGGCAGAGATCTGCCATGCATGGATGAGCAAGCTGTTTAATTTTTATATTAATGACATTTCAGAGTTTGCGTGTGATGACTTGGAATATATAAAAGGGAATCTAGCTACCTCAATATCCTATATATACATATAGCTAGGTCGTGATAATTTCAAGGATGTCAAAAATATTTGTGCATATTTGAAAATTGGTTCGATTCTTTTGATGCGCATGTGCTCGCGAGTCACGACACTCTTTTTATGGGTCTTTTTTTTATCTATGTCATATTTATAGGGTAGGATAAATAACTTTCAAAAGCCAAAGAGGAAGTCCAACAACAATTGCCTATATGTTATTCTAAGTTAAAATTTAGGATATTTTTATCAAAAAAGTGATTCAATAATAATGTCCTAATAATGTTTTAGAGTATTTTTAACTCACTCTTAACTTATTTTTTATAAATAATATAAGTTATTGGTTCTTAATAATTTAATATGACTCCATCTTCAAGAATATCCTTTATATTGACTTCTTAATTTATTTATATTATTAAAAATATTTTGAATTCAAAAAAAAATAAAAGTGAAAAGATAAAGATAATATTATTAAAAATATATAATAAAAAATAGTTAAGAGTGAAATTTGACTCTTAAAATGAGGAGATAGATTAGACTCTTAAAGTTAAGAGTAATTTTAAAAGATATATTGGAGGAATATTTTGATTCTCCCTCCTCAATTTTTGAGTTAGCTGCTTGAATAGAGAGTGTGTTGAAGATGTTCTTATTTAACCACAAGTCCTATTTTTAGGACATCACTATGCATGCCTTATTTAACTTCTGTAAATAAAAAAAATTGACTTCCCTCCTTTTTATATATCTCTCTTCGCCATCTTTTGTTTCCCTCAAATTATAATTTAAATATTTTATTATTTTAATAATAAGACACAACTCCAGCCAAATTATTAATGGAGTGCATGTACATATATTATATATTAAATCACCAGTACACTATAATTTGTAATATTTATTAGGCAAATACTAAAATTCTCTTGGACTTGCTATAAATTAATGTAAGCATTTAATTTCTTTAAGGTTATATCAATCTGCTTACCCCCAATGCTATTCTCTTTTTAATTTTTTATCTTTATCAAAAAAAATAATTTAATGATATATTTTCATGTATACCATCAGCGTGAATTAACTAATGTGGGTGGGGTAGTGAGGGAGTATATCACTCCATGCTGTAACATTTTTCATTATCACAGCTGATCGATGATAATTGTTTAATTCATTTTACTAAAATGAATATAACCAATAATTTATTTATAATATTACATACCATGATTTTTTATTTATTATAAATTTCAAACTCAATAATAATTAACATTTGTCTAATTATATCCCGCAATTTATGAATAGAACGAAAATAAAAGTAGGAAGAGTGTGTTGTTAATAGGCTCCACTTTTCTTTGTAACAGTTGATACGCATTAGGCACAACTTTATTTGCTCCATTTTGTAGCGTAATCCCAAATCCCAAGGTACCTCGAGCGAATAAAAAATATTTTTCCTTTGCGAAGTGGGAGTCAATTTTTTAAAATTAACGTATATCATTAAAAAGAATAATCGCTTAGGTTAAAATTTACTTAAGTAATTAAGGAGTTAGTTCTTGAAAATTGTGTATCAATGGGTTCTTTTAAATTTATTTTAAAGCTTTTTTTGGGGGAAGTAGTTGCAAGCATGTTCTTAGTTTCCCTTTAAAAAATTGGACGGAAATCGAGAAAGGACATAAGATAAAGAACAAAATAAAAATATTGTTTATAATTGTTTTTAAATAATATTAAAGTAAAGTAAATTTTTATAAGATCACTATTTTTTCGGAAACTCGGAAATCACCTATATTTTACAATCAAAATACTATAAAATATATTATTTTGTGGATTATATTCTATAAATATCACTAATTTATTAAAATTATTGAAGATCCGTTAAATTTAATAAGTATAATGTGTATGTTCTACAAACTGAACAAATGTTCGGCAAAATAAACATGTTTTGTAAAATAACATATTTTTATAATATTATACATGTAATATATATAGGATATTTTAGATTTGAATAAAATAATAATTTTTATAGCACATACCAAACCAAACCATATATACCCAGTATATCCCGCTTAAGGCAGGGTCTGGGGAGGGTATGATGTACGCAGCCTTCCCCTCATTTTGAACAATGAAGATGCTGTTTTCCAAAAGACCCCCGACTTGTGTGTGCGTGTTAAAAATACGTAACAAGTGAAAAGAATGATATAACATCTACGCAAGAATCAATACTCACTTCAAACAAACAAAAAAAATGATTACTTAAATTGGAAAGAGTCGAATAAACTTTAACCCATGGTATATGATAGGGATAAATAAATCCTCATTGTATAATTAAATATTACATTGATTGTACAAGGTGTGGGCTGCTAGGCCCAATAAGAAGATGTATGATATTCAGACTAGAAAGGTTACCACATTGATCAGGCCTGATGGACCAGATCAGGCCTGATGGACCAGATCAGGCCTGATGGAACAAAGAAGGCCCAAAACCCTGATTATTAATTAATTTCATAATTAATTAATAAGGGAGAAAAACAGCTATTAAGATAAGTCCTAGTGGGGATGTAAATCCTTGTAGATTGGCCTCCAAGGAACCTCATAGGATAAGGGATCAGCTTCCTACTTCCTAGGACTCCTAAATCTATCCTAATTCAGAGACTTGACCACCAAGTCTCCTATACCAAGTCCAATTCAAGGACCACCAGCATCTATATAAGGGGCCTCACCCCACAAATCAGAACTACGTTTTTTGACTTGATCATTGGCAATCAGCAAGGTACGTAGGCATCTTGTTAAGGCAAATTGAGTCACGAAACACAAGAGCAGTCAAATCGAGCCTCGAAACTCACGTTCCTTAGTAATAAATACAGCAATTATATATATTAGTTTTTAATCCATAACATTTGGCGCCGTCTGTGGGAAGGCACAACAACAACCATGGCAAGAACACGGAGAACAATTAGAGCTCTGGAGGAAGGAACACCATCAGGAACAACCCAGGTGATTTCGTCAACCGTGGAGATACCCCCTCACTCAACTTATGCATCTGCTCAAGGGGAAGCCCAGATAGGGGCAACTCAACCACAAGGGACGATTCCCCCGGCTATTCAAGGTACAAATCCTCAAGTTCAACAAGTACATGTACCTGTGAATTCTCGACCCGTCGGGTATGAATATTCAACTGTTGTTACTACTAACCCCCCTTATGGGATGCCCCTTTACCCCGAGGTTGGAGGAAGCGGACATGCTGGGAGAAGTGAAGCACGAGGGCAATCGCCCCCTACATACGAGGTTTGGCTCCTATCCCCGAGGATCGGGAATTTTCTGGTCCTTATACTGAGAGAGACTCCGAATCTTCGGATGATGAAGTAGCCCCAAGAAGAAGGCGTGCTGGCAAAGAGCCGATGGCTGATGGAAGCCAACGCCCTCAAAGCACCCAAGGGGCGAATCCCCAAGAAGTGCAGGAAAGGATCAGGGCTCATGAGGCTGAGATTCAAAGGCTGATGCGCGACTTGGAGGCGCATCAGGCCACCAGACCTCAAGCATCTCCTAGAGGGAGAAATCATCCTCCCATCATAGACCTGGACGGTCCGGTGCAGAGAAGGGTTGTTGTCCCAAGGGCTGATCCAAGCAATCTTCTTCCCCTTGGAGATCCTGATGATCCTATTCCACCCTTCACTGAAGGAATAATGAATACTCATATCTCAAGGAAGTTCAAGATGCCAACTATCAAATCTTATGATGGCACGGGAGATCTCGCTAATCATGTTAGAACATTCTCTAATGCACTGCTATTGCAGCCCGTGAATGATGCTATAAAGTGTCGGGCCTTCCCTCCAACCCTGTCGGGTATGGCTCAAAGGTGGTATAGTCGTTTGCCCCCAACTATTGGGTCGTTCAGAGAGTTAAGTCAGGCTTTTATTAAGCAATTCATCAGTGGGAGAGTTCATGAGAAAAGTTCCGCATCTCTTATGAGCATTGTGCAGGGAACAAAGGAATCCTTGAGAGATTACCTGAATCGTTTCACAAAGGAGGCTTTAAAAGTCCCAGACCTTGATGATAAGGCAACCATGATAGCACTGCAACAAGGAACTAGGGATGAGTTCTTTAAGATGTCCTTGGCCAAACGCCCCCCTGAAAGCATGTTGCAGCTCCAGGAGAGGGCAGGGAAGTATATCAAAGTCGAAGAAAGCATGAGAAAGACCGTAGTGAGTAATGAGCCCGCTGTAAGTAAGAAGCGGAAGACTGATCTGGAGTATATCGCTAAGGACAAGTATCCTAGAACCGAGAAAAAACTCTGATTCAACCCCCAAGAAGGGAGGACCTGGGCAAAAGTTCACTGAATACGCTAAGCTGAATGCTCCTAGAAGCCAGATCTTGATGGAAATCGAGAAAGATCGAGATATTCGTTGGCCTAAGCCCCTGAAGGCTGATCCTGCCAAGCTAGACAAGAGCAAGTATTGCAGATTTCACAAAGATGTTGGTCACGACACCGGTGAGTGTAGGCAGCTGAAAGATGAAATTGAGTTCCTCATTCGAAAAGGAAGATTGAACAAATACACTGGAGAAGGAGGGGACATGAATAATAATGGAAGGAAGAACTTTGAAGATCGTAGGAGGGACCAGGACGATCAGGGGCGAAACCCCCAGCCTAGAGGACCAGTTGTAAACACAATTTATGGAGGGCCGCGACCTCGAGGGCCTGTGATAAATACGATCTTTGGGGGTCCAACTGCTGCGGGATTATCCAAAAACTCCAGAAAAGCATATACTAGAGAGGTTATGCATATTGTTGGAGAAGCCCCGAAGAGGGCCAGGACAGAAGTAACATTGGCTTTTGATGATTCTGACCTAGAGGGTGTGAAGTTTCCTCATGACGACCCACTGGTCATAACACCGGTAATAGGAAATAGCCCGGTCAAGAGGGTCCTTGTGGATAATGGTGCTTCAGTTGATATCTTGCTCCATGACGCCTTTCTAAGGATGGGGTATAACGACTCCCAGTTGACACCAACCGACATGCCAATATATGGATTTGTAGGAGTAGAATGTCCTGTGGAAGGGATAATCAAGTTGCCAACCATCATAGGTACGGAACCAAGGCAAGCGACGCAGATGTTGGACTTTGTGGTGGTAAAAGCTAGTTCAACCTATAATGCTATCATGGGAAGAACATGGATACATGCCTTCAAGGCATTCCCTTCTTCCTACCATTCAGTCATGAAGTTTCCCACCCGGAATGGGATTGGAGAAGAGAGAGGAGATCAAAAAATGGCTAGAAGCTGTTATGTGGCCTCTTTGAGGGCAGATGGAGTTGGGGGGTAGGTTCTTCCTATTGAAGATATGGATGTTCGAGAAAATGATGAGAAGAGAGGAAAGTCAGCAGAAGACTTGGTTTCGATTCCTATAGACCCCGAGAATCTTGAGAGGATGACATTCATTGGAGCCACATTAGAGGAGCCCCTTAGAGGGAAGTTGGTGAGATTTTTGCAAGAAAATAGTGACGTGTTTGCGTGGTCAGCAGCTGATATGCCAGGCATAGACCCGGAGCTGATTACTCACAAGTTAAACGTGGACCCAAGTCGGAAGACAGTGAAACAAAAGAAAAGAAACTTTGCCCCGGAAAGACAAGAGGCTATAAAACAAGAAGTAGAAAAGCTCTTAGAGGCTGGGTTCATTGAGGAGATTCAATTTCCGGAATGGTTAGCAAACCCTGTAATGGTGAAGAAGGGCAATGGAAAATGGAAGATGTGTGTAGACTTCACTGATCTGAATGATGCGTGCCCTAAAGACTGTTTTCCGTTGCCAAGAATTGATACTTTGATTGATGCCACTGCTGAGCATGAGATGCTGAGCTTCATGGATGGATTTAGCGGATACAATCAGATTAAGATGCACAAGGATGACATTCCAAAGGTATCATTTATCACTGACTTTGGTGTTTATTGTTATCTTGTTATGGCATTTGGTCTCAAGAATGCAGGAGCCACCTATCAAAGGTTGGTAAATAAAATCTTTAAGGATCTTATTGGCAAGACTATGGAAGTCTATGTTGATGACATGTTAGTCAAGAGTCTAGTAAAGACTGATTATATAACCCATTTGAGGGAAGCTTTTGAGGTCCTGAGGTACCACAAGATGATGTTAAATCCTACAAAATGTGCTTTCGGAGTAGGATCTGGAAATTTTTTGGGATTGATGGTCTCCAAGAGAGGGATAGAGGCTAACCCCGATAAAATAAAGGCAATCCTGGACATGGAACCACCAAAAACCGTCAAGGATGTTCAGAAGCTCACAGGAAGGGTTGTTGCGCTAGGACGATTCATCTCCAAGTCAGGAGACAAGTGCTTATCATTCTTCAAGTCACTAAAGAACATTAAGGACTTTGTATGGAATGAGGAAAACCAGAAGGCATTCGAAGAGTTAAAGAAGTATATGGCCCAGGCCCCGTTGTTGTCCAAGCCAGCTTTGAATGAAGTATTACTCTTGTACTTAGCCATTTCAAAAAGTGCTTTGAGCGCTGTGTTGGTTAAGGAGGAATTGAAAATCCAGAAACCCGTATACTATGTCAGCAAAATTCTGCATGGTGCTGAGTTAAATTATTCAACTATTGAGAAATTTGCTCTAGCCTTGGTAATGGCTTCGAGAAAGCTGCGTCCTTACTTTCAGGCTCATCAGATTGAGGTACTAACAAATCAGCCCCTGAGAAATATCATTCACAGTCCCAAGGCAAGTGGGAGATTGATTAAGTGGGCAATAGAGCTGGGAGAATTTGACATTAAGTACAAGCTACGGACAGCGATAAAAGCCCATGCATTAGCTGACTTCGTGGTGGAATGTACCATAGCCAACCAGGAAGTCGGGGGGCAGGAAGATACCATACCTCAAGACAAGGAAGTCGATAATGGGAACAAAGAGAAGAATGATAAGGAGAAAGAATATTGGGTTCTCTATTTTGATGGAGCATCAAAAACAAACTCCAGTGGAGCAGGATTGGTTTTACAAAGCCCTGATGGGTTCTTAATTGAGTATGCCATGAAGCTAGACTTCCCAACCACAAACAATGAGGCAGAATATGAAGCTCTGATAGCTGGTCTCGGCCTAGCTGGAACGCTTAGAGTCAAAAACTTAAAGGTCCGTGGAGACTCGAAGCTGATCATATCCCAGGTAAAGGGAGAATTTGAGGCAAGGGATGATACGATGGCTAAGTATGTCCGTCTAGTAAGGGTTGTGATGACCCAATTCGATGAATGCAATGTTGAGCACATTCCAAGGGAGGAAAATGCTAAGACAGATGCATTATCGAAGTTTGCTTCGTCCGAGATAGAAGAAAGTTCAGGAAGTGTGTACTTCCGTGTTTTGAAGACACGAAACATAGATGTTAAGCTTGTAGCTCCTATAGGCCTGGGGACGTCATGGATAGATCCCATTAAGGCTCACATTCAAACCGGTTGGTTGCCAAACGATGCGACTGAAGCACGGAAGTTAGCTGTTCAGGCACTAAGGTACTCTTTGATAGATGGGATTCTGTACAAAAGATCTTTCGTGGTTCCTTACTTAAGGTGTCTCAGGCCCGATGAGGCACGCTTGGCTCTTGAAGAAGTGCAAGAAGGTATTTATGGGTAACACTTGGGGGGCAGGGCCTTGGCTCATAAGATAACTCGTTTAGGCTTCTATTGGCCAGAAATGATGGTTGATGCCAAAGAATATGTGAAAAAGTGTGATCGCTGTCAGAAGCATGCACCTGTTGTTAGATAACCCCCCGAGATGCTGACCTCTATCAACTCGCCCATTCCCTTTGCTATGTGGGGAATGGACATTCTGGGGCCTTTCCCCATGGCCACGGCCCAAAGGAAGTTTCTGATTGTAGCCATTGATTATTTCACCAAGTGGATTGAAGCCAAACCCCTGGCCAAGATCACAACTAAGCAGGTTGCACAATTTCTGTGGGAAAATATTATGTGCCGATATGGAATTCCCCGTATCCTAGTCACCGACAATGGAACACAATTCAATAACGAAGAATTCAAGAAGTACTGTGAAGAAAATAAAATTGAGTTACGGTTCACCTCTGTGGCTCACCCGCAAGCCAATGGGCAAGCGGAGGTAGCAAATTGAATAATCCTGGATGGACTAAAGAAGAGGATCGAGAAATCAAGAAATAATTGGGTGGATGAGATACTTCCAATATTATGGGCCTATAGGACTACCTGTAGAGTCACGACTGGAGCAACTCCCTTCATGTTGGCATATGGGGCAGAAGCAGTTGTTCCCATGGAGATATCACATTCCTCTCCAAGGATTCAAGCTTTCAATGCTGAGGAAAATGAGGAAGGACAAAGGTTGGCTCTGGACTTAATTAATGAAGTGCGAGATGAGGCACATGCAAAGATAGTAGAATATCAGAAAAAGGCTTCATTCTACTACAACCTAAGGGTTAAAGAAAGGTTTTTCAAACAAGGTGACCTAGTCTTGAGGAAGATAGAAGCTTCTGGTGTAGGACAGAAAGGGAAGCTTTCCCCGAATTGGGAAGGGCCATACAAAGTTAAAAGTGTTCAAGGTAGAGGAACCTACAAGCTGGAGACAATGGATGGTTTTGAAGTCCCAAGAACTTGGCATGCTCAAAACCTGAAGGTTTACTATGTGTAGGGCAACTGAATACGATTCTCACTTGTCAGGATGACGAGTAGGTTGAAAAGCACCTTGAAGCTTTGCTTGCGTAGGATTTTATATTCCAGTAGAATTTACATTGTCGAGTCATTATTGATAAGGGTCGAACCCATACTATGTAAAGTTTTGGAAAACTAGACTTCATATTAATAAGTTTGAAATTATTTCAACCTATGGATGTTTAAGTTGTGATAATACCTTGTGTGGTTTTAACAAAAAATCATGCTTTGATCATTGAAAAAAAGGAAGACTTCAAGGATTATTTCATAAGAGTGCACGTTGCACAATTCAAAGGTTCAATTAGTTCAAGGTTAAATGCATATTAAGTATTGGAAAGATAAAGGAGAAAGGTGCGAATAAGAAAAGCAGCATATGAAATAACCCCGAAGGGTAACAAGTTCTGATACAAACGAAGTTCAAACATAAGTTAAGGATAAAAATACAAAATAAAAAACTACTCCTCCATGCGGGAGCCTTCATTCCCTTGCTCCTTATCAGCACCCTCGGTATCCTTCGCAGGAGAAGCGGGAGGAGAAGCAGTGTTAGGATCCAAGATACGATCATCTGGCTGAGGGGAGTTGAAGAGGGCATCTATGTTGTCCTCCGTCTCAGCCTGCTCAGGACTTATAAAGTCCTTAGGGTCGACTAAGCCCGGATGCCTCTCAGAAACCGCCTTTACGGCCGCATCCCATCCCTGAGTAAATTGTAGGGAATAAAGACCCTCATCATGAATCTCCACGAGATTCTTAAACTTGTCAGAATCCATGTAGTCATCGATGAGATTTTCCTTATCGCTCCTAAGTTTCACCAGCTCGGAATGAGCCTTAGCCAACTCATCTTTCTTCGTGTCCAGCTTCTTCTCCAGGACCTTGGCTCTCTCCTCCCATTTCTTCATATCCTTCTCAAACTCGTCAGAGTTACCCTTCCAGGACCTAGCCTGATGGAGGGCCGCCTGGAAATAGGTGTTACTCTACAAAGAAATATGAGTTAACACAAGTTCATTGAAATACGAGAAAGTTGGAATTCAAAGAAAAAAGAAAGTAGAAAGTTACCGCAGCTTGGGCCTGAGAACCCAGAAGCTCAATAGTCTCAATATCACTCCCCGTAACAATGTCAATGAAATCATGGGGAGTGATGGAATGGTACGACCAATCCTTAGCATGTTTGGTGGATCCAACCACCATATCGCTCCTCCTAAAGCCCCAGTTAGGCCTGAAGGAATGTGCCTTAAATGGAGGATCCACATCGTCCCCCAACTCGACCACCAGGATATGGGGCTTAAGGAAAGCATGAGCATTAGGCTTGCTCCTGGGGTCCCTGTTTAGCTTGGCCCTCTTCTGGCGGCCAGATTCCCCTTCCTTGGGCCTGTTGACGTTATTAATAGCCTCACAAGCTGAAAGAAAAAATAGAAGGAATATTAAATTGCAGAAGATAAAAAAGTTACAATTAAAGGGAAGGAAAATAGCTACGCAGTTATAAATTTACCCTTATCACTGGCCTGAGAGAGACCAACTTTCTTCAAGGAAAACTCCTCTAAAAGGGTCCAGGTGTCTGTTTTCCCATCATCTGAAATTAAGGCTTGATAGGCCACCTCCTCCTCATAAGTTAACCTGATGCTACCTGGACTCCCATCTGACACTTTGCAAAAGGGCCTACGGAAGAGTGTGGCCCAATCACCCCCAGCCCAGGTCAGCCTAACAAACTCATCCCTCCATTTGGGGTTGTTCTCAACTATAGAATTACTATCAAAGATATGGGGGATTTTGGGCCGTTGGCGAATTAAAACCCAGCCCGGTTGACTCATGGAGCTATTATAGAATTGTAAAACTTTCCTAAAGACAGCTACGGAAAGAGGAAAATTGTTTCTAAGACAAAGGACCATAAAACAGATAATATTCCTCCAGGCGTTAGGAGGGAGTTGACAAGGGTTTATTTGTACATCAACAAGTAAACGAGGAATAAATTCATGGAATGGGAACCTAAGACCCGCGGTCAGGGCTCCTCGATAAATAAACAGGGTATCCCCCTCCTAGTTACATGTCCTATCCCCAGGGGCGGCTGGAGTAATCCTAAGGTAGGGTGGAAGTCTATACATGGTGTTCATGGACTCGATTCTACCATCTAACTCATGAAAGGTGTTACCATAGTTATACGAATCTAACCTAGATAGAGAGGGATATTCATCACCTCTAGAGTTAATCATATCAATTAAGGAAGTATACGGAGATTGAATTTGAATGTTTGTACCTCTCTTAGAAACATTCATCTTCCCCAAAGGAGCCAAGTCACGATCCGCCATTGATATGCTTCGGTTGGATGCTTGAAACCCAGAAAAAAACTTGAGAAATGTGGAGCTGCGGTGGCTGAAGTCACCGAAAATCGCCTTCTTAAAGAGAGAACTCTAGAGAGAATTTTGAGAGGAAGTTTGAGAAATGAGGAGTGAAGTGAGGATTCTCACTTCACACTTCACTTATATAAGCGAAAAGCTCGGAATACGAGGCGTTTTTAGGCCCATGTAGCCAGGCCCAACTTAAAAAGCCCATTTACAAGAAGTGTCAGGAATAATCTAGAAGCTCCAATGGAAAATGAAGGGTCGAAAATCCACTAGAATCTTAAAATGATTCGATCAGAATCCTGATCGACAAAAGAGAAAATCCTGATCGATATTTCATTCGATCAAAAGGGTAGAAATCCACTTAGTTCGATCAGAGTCCTGCTCGACAATAGAGAAAATCCTGATCGATATTTCATTCGATCAAAAGGGTAGAAATCCACTTAGTTCGATCAAAGTCCCGATCGACAATAGAGAAAATCCTGATCGATATTTCATTCGATCAAAAGGGTAGAAATCCACTTAGTTCGATCAGAGTCCTGATCGACAAAAGAGAAAATCCTGATCGATATTTCATTCGATCAAAAGGGTAGAAATCCACTTAGTTTGATCAGAGTCCTGATCGACAAAAGAGAAAATCCTGACCGATATTTCATTTCGATCAAAAGGGTAGAAATCCACTTAGTTCGATCAGAGTCCTGATCGACAAAAGAGAAAATCCTGATCGATATTTCATTCGATCAAAAGGGTAGAAATTCACTCGGTTCGATCAGAGTCCTGATCGACAAAAGAGAAAATCCTGATCGATATTTTATTCGATCAGGAGGGTAGAAGTTCATTTAGTTCGATCAGAATCCTGATCGAAATCGATCAGGAATCCTGATCGATTCTACACAGATCCTGGTCGAAGATTCAATCGACTAGAGTGTCATTTTGAAGGCTAGTTCGATCAGAATCCTGATCGAAATCGATCAGGAATCTTGATCGATTCTGCATAGATCCTGGTCAAAGATTCAATCGATCAGAGTGTTACTTTCTGAGCTAGTTCGATCAGGATCCTGATCGAAATCGATTAGGAATCCTGATCGATTTGGTATACATCCTGATCGATTTTAAGCCAGAAAATTGAGGAAAATCACAGAAAAATAAGGAAATTCCTTAAAATATTTTCTGAAAAATGTTGGTGTTTTCTGAAATAAGGGGAAAATCCAGAAAATTAAGGATAAATCCCAGAAATTAAGGGAAAAATCCAGAAAATTAGGGAAAAATTCCAGAATTAAGGGAAAAATTTCTGGAAATTAAGATAATTTCTAAATAAAAGAAATAAAGGAAAAATCGTTGTAAACGTGTAGGTCGCTCCACACTTTACGCAAAAACGAAACCCTGTAAGGGAATGAATAGACTTAACTTCTGCGAAACCTAATCAATGTTTCCCAAAAGTTGGGGGGCAAATGATAGGGATAAATAAATCCTGATTGTATAATTAAATATTACATTGATTGTACAAGGTGTGGGCTGCTAGGCCCAATAAGAAGATGTATGATATTCAGATCAGAAAGGTTACCACATTGATCAGGCCTGATGGACCAGATTAGGCCTGATGGAACAAAGAAGGCCCAAAACCCTGATTATTAATTAATTTCGTTATTAATTAATAAGGGAGAAAAACAGCTATTAAGATAAGTCCTAGTGGGGATGTAAATCCTTGTAGATTGGCCTCCAATGAACCTCATAGGATAAGGGATCGGCTTCCTACTTCCTAGGACTCCTAAATCTATCCTAATTCAGAGACTTGACCACCAAGTCTCCTATACCAAGTCCAATTCAAGGACCACCAGCATCTATATAAGGGGCCTCACCCCACAAATCAGAACTACGTTTTTTGACTTGATCATTGGCAATCAGCAAGGTACGTAGGCATCTTGTTAAGGCAAATTGAGTCACGAAACACAAGAGCAGTCAAATCGAGGCTCGAAGCTCACATTCCTTAGTAATAAATACAGCAATTATATATATTAGTTTTTAATCCATAACAGTATAATTCACATGAGACTTACCCAATTATTTGTTGTTTGTTGCTTGCTCACCAGCAAGTTGCAACCAATTGGACAATAAATGTTTGAAAATCAATTTGAAAAGTACGTATACATGTGTGATTCGTAAATACAAAAAGTAAACGCGCGAAAAAAGTGTTTCCTCTTTGATCTTATAATAAGTAGTGCAAGAAAAATTGAAGATGATGATGACGATTACGTGAATTTCCCGCTTGAGAGAGTTTCCCCATATTTTATATAGAACATGATTATCAAAATAATATATTTTATAATATTTTTACTTAAAATTTTAACTAAAGAATATAAGTAGTCTCCAAGATTTTCAAAAGTGGTCTAAATAAAACTTTACTCTAAAATAATAATGTATAAATGAAAATTAAGATATAGAATGTTGTCGTAGGGGGCTAATTCAAACGACTATGATTTGAAATTTGGATAAATAAGTCCACATGAAATGCATGAAGATCCTACCGACTTTATTAACTTGACGCTAGAATATGAAAATGGATATGTAACCCCACAAGGTGGTTGAAGATATGCGTCGGGCGTAAAGGCAATATCAACATCTTTTTTCCTTTTCGGTTTTGTCCTCTATGTCTTTACTTTTACGGTCTTATCTTTTTTCCATTTTCTATTTATCAGTAATTTTGTCATTTTGAAGAAAAACATTATTTTTTTTGAAAGCAAGACATAAATAAAAATTATAACCAAGTTAATTAGTTTCACACACAAGTTTTTATTGTGGAATATTTATCATCATCATCACATCCATGCAGGGCAGGTAGCCGCAGAGACATGGCTAGGTCAGTGCATATCCTATCTTAATCAATCTGTAGATGATCAAATTCTATACCAGCAGCCATGAAGTCACATTGCCAAGATATTTGTTTTGATTTTCCTTCTCTTGTTTTTTGCGCTTTACCGAGGGAAGTTTAACTGAGTGACATCTTCGATGAATTGGGAAATAATAGTAAGGTCGTGCGGCAAATCTTTAGTACTATTCCTCGAATATCTCTGTCGCCCGCATCAGGACGAGTCAACAAAGACGGCACATGCTTGAACTCTTGTTTTCTTGCGGGACGTCGAGAATTTGACTTGTAATATATAAGGGCATACGTTCGTGTGTAACTAATTATTGTAAGAAAAAAACATATACACGACATAAATACAATTGTATCTTTAATTGTGTGAAATCTAATAAATTCAACATAAGATTTGTTTGGTTTGATCTTGTTTAGGTGATCCATATTCATTCACGGATTCACCAAATACCAAAGAAATTTTAAAATAAATATTCTACGTCATTTGTAAAGATTATGCTTGGACAAGAATGAATGTGAAATGTATTTAGCATAATAAGAATAATATTGTTATGCACGGGATTTAGGAGTGATTTGTGTTGATTTGAGGCTCTACAACAAGTGTTTCTTGGATTCTTCTCTTACAATTTGTTAAAAAATAAGGCGGTGATGCTGAGATATGTCAAGTGTTAGGGGTCTTATTTCTCCCCTTCCCAGGTTCCAATAACGTAGTAATCGAGCCGCGCTGAGTCGAATACTATCAGACTTAACTTGAACTCGATTAAAATATTTCGGACTAGAGCTCGACTGAAGTTTATATTACAAGTTCGAAATTCGTCTCGTAAAGAGTTTGGTAGGCTCAAGTTCGGCTCAAACACTTTAATTAATCTCACTAAATATTAACAAATTTTTTAAAAATATGACCGGTTCCACTCGAGTTAGATTCGATAATAAATAAATAATATTTAAAAAATATTAAAATATTAAATATTTATAGAAAATATTTTTATAATAAAATATTTAAAAATAATAAAAACTCGATAAAGCTCGCGAATCTTACGCGCCGAGCGCCAAGTACCGAGTAAGTTGAAGCTCGGGCTCGGTTCGGTCAAATCGAGCTCGCCTTGATTATTTTGGAGCCGAATTTGAATTTTTTACGAGTCGAGTCCGAGTAGCTTACAAACAATTTGTTTCGTTTACAGTTCAATTATTGTTTATTGCTAGATTTATTTATTATAATATACATATATACTCATTTGTAACATGTATGAATCTAATTATTTTGAAATTTAGTTTTGAGAATAGTAATAACAACTTGTAAGGTGTCAATAATAAAGTGTTGATGTCGTAGTTGCGCTCGTATTCTGTTTGGGAGAGTTCACGAGTTCGACTCTGATTATATAAATAAAAATAAGTATATATTTAATTATTAAAAAAAGAAACTTGCAAGCTTAATGTTGAATAGGTTAAACCTGCATGTGTTTGAAACCTGAAGCAAATCTCTCTCACCTAGCCGATACAGATACAGTGAACATGACTTGTGAGCTGTGACAATAAATATGGCAACCCAAGGATATGGCTCAGCATGTATTACAACTGCAGCAAGAAATAGGATTATTTATTTGTCAAATGATTTAAATGATGGCGGCACAAAATTCCACTAAATTACCGGCATGTTTGTTTGGTACTGTTAACTACAGCACACACTTGGTCCACTTTCCCTGTCTTCCCAAACACTCCCCATTTTAATCACAATTCATTGGTCTAATTTCTTTTAACTTTTCCTTGAATTTATTCCCTTGACTTTTTTAGGTTATTGCCATTTACGAATAATCATTTCTTAGGTGATCGGGTCAATCCGAGGAACAATTTGTTAATGGTTTACATGGCTTGGAATCACAATTATTGAGATGATTTTAAAAACACTAAAAATGTCAAATATTGCTAAAAATAACCATTCAGTTTTTTTAAAGAAAATTAATAGATTGTAAAGAAATAAAAGCATATTCTTAACGATTTTTTTAAGAAAGATTATATTTGTGAAAAGTGCGATAAAAGATCTCGGAGAGGAGAGTATCTGATAATGGAATATTGAGTATCTCTGGCAGTCTATACAGATGCATTGATTGGGTTTGTTAGAAGGCTGGCCCGTTTATGCCAAGTTGATTGTATGGGCTTTCAAGTCCATATCACAACCGAAAATTAATTTAGTGGCCTCAGCAAATCCAAGTTATGTTCATCATTTATTGTCGATCCATTTTAAATAGTTTTAACTAAGGTTAAAAATAGGGCTCCCGGTCTTTTTTAGCACAGCTGAATGTATTTTTCATTTTTTTGGCACAGACGTTCAAATTGTTCCAAAAGTGGCACAAAACGCCACTTCCTCCGGGGTTCAACCCCAGAGGCCCAGAACAAGTGGCGTTCCGGGGTAATTTTTTTTTCTTTCCTCACGGATTGAATTGCAGTTGGGTTAAATTGTTTGTAAGTGTTTGTAAGGGGGAAATATGTAATGGAGACCTAGTTTTGAGTCTTCATATTAAATTGGAAAAAAATTATTTTGGTGTAATTTTTTTTTGTTGGGTAGTCATGCAAGCCTATTTGTAGACGTAATTTTTTTTTTTTTTAAAAAGGTGTATGTATGAATTTTTTTGCCCTCAAAAAGGGTAGATTGGTAGTCGGCAACGATAATATTCAATGAAGACCTAGTATTGAGTCCTAATATTAAATTGGAAAAAAACATTTTGGTGTAATTTTTTTTATTGGGGAATCATGCAAGCCTATATATAGTACGTAATTTTTGTTTTTTTTAAAAAAGTGTATATATGATTGACTTGCATTTGGTGTAAACGGTTGTAAACTTTTTAAGAGTGAAATCAACATTGGAGACCTATTTTTGGGCCTTAATATTAAATTGTTAAAAAATTATTTTGGTAATTTTATTTCTTAATTAGTCATGCAAACCTATTTTTCGTACGTATTTTTTGTTCTTAAAAAAATATAGTTTATATATGATTTTTTTGGCTTTGGAAATGGTGCCAAGGTACTCGAGTGTGCAATTGTTACGTGCGGGCATGTTTAGCAAATCTCATAATTAATTCGTAGAAAATTATTTTGGTTTAATTTTTTTCTGTTGACTAGTGATGTAAACCTATTTGTAGTACGTAAATTGTACTTTATTTTAAATTTTGTTTTGTAATGTTTTAGTTTCATGGAATAGTGTATCATGGGGGAATATTTGTTGTTGACGAGACCTTATATTTGATATGAACTAATTTGTTGATAATGAATACTTGACTTAAAACACAAATTCTATTACATAACATCAGTTACATAATAAAACACTAGTTAAAAACTGTGCGTAGTTCGATACAGAATAATAAGACGATATATGAATAAAAATGAGTACGATGTAATAATACAAATATTAAGAGCCAACAATATATGAACCGGATCAATCATCTGCATCATCAGAGTCATCATCATCGGAGTCATAATCATCTTCATTGATGTTCCAGTTATGGGACTCGATGAACGCCTTCATTCTCTACAATTCCCTCGTTGACTCCTCAAGTTCACGCTGCAACTCGTGGATTTCTGCAGAGTGGGCTACATTCTCTGTGATAATTTCTTCCCTAAGAATTTCAATGAGAAATGCTGCACGGGGTTCAAGCGGATCTTCGATCCAACGTTCGTAAATGCAAGCACCGTCGGGACATTTGATAAATCGCCTTCTTGTGTCACTACCCTTCCAGTAGTGCGCTACAACAGCTAATTTTTCACAAAAACAATAATCCAAATTTGGGAGTGAAGACATAATTACTTTTGACGAGTGTGACTTCTTGAGTTTGTAACTCTCTATTTATAAGTGATTTGGTAAAGAAGACATGAGGTACTTTGAAGGACAGTTCACATGCTAAACATACTATACAATTATAGTTCATATTCAAAACTTGATTGTGACTTGTCATTGTTGCTCTCACCTGCATTATTTTGAAAATTATGGAATCATTATCTGCTGTAAAGTGACAGGGAAACTATGTACATGCAATGACTTTACATACAAAGCCTTATCTTTTTCTCTTTATGTCATGTATAGGATTTGACGTGTCATGTACTGTTTGAAAGTGTCATGCCACTTTAACTTTTTCATTGTTTATCTCAAATTATTAAAAATGCTTGCATGTGGTTTCAACTGTTTACTAATACGAAACAGTAATTCCAAAATAAACTGAAATGAGCACCCAACTAATAATGATAATAATATTACAACAAAGAAAGATACGACTAATATAGAGCTAGAAAGCATAAATCCAAAAAGGAAAATACGACCACTCAAATCAGAACACAATAATTCTTGTCAAGTTTGTTCATCAGACATGTAATCATCGGAAATATAATCCTCATTCCGTAATAGTCTGTGTTGTTCTACTTCCGTAAGCTTTCTACCAGAAGCACAAACTGAATCTTGTGCTAGTTCGAACATATAATAACAACTCCTACGCAACAATATTCTGTTATTTTCCCGTCGAATAAGGGTCACGGCTTTAACCACTTTTCGCCTAAATTCAGACCAAGGAAGATTTTCATGAGGCCGAGGATATATGGATAGAGAACGATGAAGCGGAACCCTTACACTCATCGCGATAAGATCATGTGTAAGGCTTTCAGATTCTTCACGTCAAAATGCCCATTCTCGGCGTACAGCAGCAAAGTACTCCACTGGATCGCTTACCCTAAGACTACGGTAATCGTCATCTCTTTCACTTAGCAACCACTTCTTATTTGTGGACGATGACATCGTAGTACTGCTTGGATGTAATATGTGTGAGGGTGTATAATTTATATAGTGTAAGTAGTCGGGTGATAAAGAAAAGTTAATAAGACTAACATTTGTGGAACATAAAAGTAATGAAGATGTACATGCTGTTAGTGTTGTTGATGTACGTGTCATTACTCCCACCCATGTGAACTATGACAATAATTTATAGACCCTTTCCCGTGAGTACATAGTAGAAAGCACATGCAAGCAAATTAAATAATTGTACAGGAGGAATACTGAAAAGGGCCATGTGAATGTCAAATCATATTAATGAAATCTAGAGGAAAATATAACTATTTGATATGAGTTATCATTTTTTGCAGATGAAATCAATTAAAGTAATTGCATTGATGGTGGTCATGTTGTGATTGTGTTTCCATTTCACTTATTATGTTTTTATTCATGTATTAGTTTATTTATTTTGTTTCATCCGTTTAACGTTATTTGCAGAATGTGACAGTTTTAATTTTTTTAAGTAAGTACATTTTGAATATTACTTACGAAACACCTTGAAATGTAATACCGTGAATTGAAGTGACTAGATTGTGGGGTAAGAAAAATAACAAGTTTGAAAATGACGAGAACTAATAAAAATAAGTCTGAACTGAATATGTAATGAAAACATGGGAAACTAAAAATAACAAGTCTGCAAATATGAGAAATAGTACTGATCAGCCACAGAACCTCCCGCCGGTGTGGCATAGCCTCACCTTTCCTTTCAGTGCTCTACGGGGCTGCTGTCTGAGATGTATAGGAGGATTAGTTTCCTCATCATCGTCATCCTGCTCCTCATTGTCACCCTCCACATCTGCATCCTGCATGATAGGGGGTGTATGCATCTCACGCCCCTGCTCATGACTCTGTGCGGAGGAATCACGTACTAACCAGGGGTCGAAGCCCCTAGGCGGGGTCTGGAAAGAGAAGCCCGAACCACCTGTCTCGGGCGGGAAACTATATGTAGGCTGTGGAAAAGCCTGAACTAGATGACCGTAATGAGTCTGAGTAGAATGGCCCCAACTGGATCCAGTAGCCCAGGCACTAGGAACATCATAAGAGGCCTGAGTAGTGTGGCCTATAGTAGATGCATTAACATAAGGGCTGTGGCGCTGAGTAGGGTGGCCAAAAGTAGATGTACCCGCATCATTACTCCGAGTGCTCTGCCCCCAAGAAGACCCACCAGCATCATGCACCTGTGAACTGTGATCCCAAGTAGACGTATGAGGATCTCCCTCTCCCTGAATAAAGTGGTCCCAGGTATGGTCAGTATGTCCATGCCCCTGAAAGCTATGCTCCCAACCTGAGCCAGAGGAGGTGTAGAACGAAGAACCCTCTCCACCTGATGGACGAGGCCAAGGCTCCCAACCATCCCAAGGAGCTGGTGCAACATGAACAAATGCAGTACCTGGCCTACGGGCATAAGCACCGCTAGTAAGTGGGGTAGCAGGAGGCGGATGAGGGGGCCTCTGTAGAAGATATAGGAAACCCATGGCATCTAATGTGCCATGTATACCCTGAAGCGCCTCATCCACATTATCATCATCCTCAGCCACGTCGGACTCCTGAATCTGGTGGTAGGCAGCGAACAACCCCTCAACCTGTATTGACAACATGTAAATGTGTATACATAAACGAAAAATGTGACAAATGAAGAGGTACTAATCTAAGAAGAGAAATCTTACAGCCACTGGTAGGTGTCCCTGCGACCCCTGGAATCCTTGCTGGTCCTTCCAAATCCTGGGGTTGATCATGAAATGCCTAGTGACTCTTGATACCACTCAGGATAGTCAACAACGCACATAGGACTGCGAGTGCGTCTATAAGATGGTGGACCAAGCACAACAGTGTGACGTGACTCCCAAAGCTCACACACCCTAGTGAACTTAAAAGGCCAGCCTCTCTGACCCCTATGGAAAGAATCATGGTCAGTAAGTGGAGAGTCAGTAAGGACCTGCTGCAAGTATTCAAACTGTCTTGTGACCCTATCAGTGTAGCACCACTCCATCCATGTCAAGTAAATAATGGGGAAAGGTGCACTCATGAGTGATAGATCAAGCTCAGGGATGTCTCGTGCCTCAACCGCGGAATCACCGTAGGGCCTCCACCTAAAGGAATCTTCAGACATGGTATCTAGGTCATAACGAATTCCGTGTAACGAATGTGTCTGCACAGTCGTACCATCCAATGGGACCATCCACCTGAAGCAAGAAATGTATTATGTTAGAGACTTTGTTGGAATATTTTTGAACATGAACAAAGAGTCATAAATGTGTAAGCACAGTCGTACCTGAGAGCACGGGGATGCTGCATCAAATAAGGGTCTCGCTGTCTGGGAGCTAAGGCAGTACAATGCTCATATATCCAAACCTGAACCACATTGGAGAAATGAATATTTGTTGAATGCATGGATCATGCACCATTCAATATCCATGGATAATACACCTAAAAGTATGCATGAAGTATGCAGTGTGTCTAAAGTACGCAGTGTGTGTAAAGTATGCATGTAGTATGTAGTATGTCTAATGTCCCCTAAAGTACGCATGAATAATGCACACTATAATGTGAAGTATGTTCGGTGGATATGTACCTGTAATAATGTCATCGACCCACATAGCTCCGTCTTATATCCAATGCTAGCTGAGCAAAGGCGGCGGTAAAGATACGCAAGACATGCACTGCCCCAGCTATAAGTATGAATCTGACCCACGTGCCGCACAAATGGGAGGAGGTTTAGAGGCATACGGTAACCACTGTAGTTTGGCACAGTAGAACCAATGAGCAGAAGCAAGTGTGCACGTGTGTGGTACAGTAGCTCACGCTCATGATCATGACCAGTAGCTGAGTGTAGACGGGAACAGTAACCGAACTGACGAACCAACCAACTAATCTTAATTTCACTTTTCTTTATAACATCTGTATCTTGCTGTGGATCGGAGGCAACACCAAGAAGCTCATGTACTAACAATTCACCTACAACCCCTGGAATAGGTAACACGGGACGTCCAACGCTGCGTAGCCCTAATATGTAGTACACATCCTCAAGTGTAACAGTGGTCTCGCCGAAACGGAGATGGAAAGTATGCGTCTCCGGGCGCCATCGATCAAGAAAAGCCGATATGAGGCCAACATCATGTCTTATACTCCCGGCTAACAGAACACCCATAAAACCAGCTTCTGTAATGGCATCTTGGATAGGCTGTGGTAGTGGATTAGCCTGAACACAGTCCCAATATGTCTTGAACTTTGAGCAGAGCCATAACTGATCGTCACTACCCTGCAAGTAAATTTGAATTTATGCATTTAGAAACAACATAAAGAACATTGATAAGTAAACCGGGAATTGGGACAAGAATGTTTACCGTGCCACCCCAGACAAGCTGTGAACGATGCCTATTTTGTTAAGTAAGTAATCCCCCGTCAATTGGACCGGGGTTGATCAATTGTCGTCCAGCCATGTAATCTTGCACAAGAAGGAGATTTTTTGTAAGCAGTTGTGACATGAAATACAAAACTGGCATCATTTCCGCTGTATTATCACTTTCCCAATCATAAAACTCATCCAACAAACTCAACAAAACAAGTCTGTTATGTAACAAAGATATGCAACAAGCAGTGCTTCAGAATTTGTAAAATCTAAAATAAAACTGGCATCATTTCCGCTGTATCATCACTTTCCCAATCATAAAACTCAGCCAACAAACTCAACAAAATAAAATATTATGCAACAAAGATATGCAACAAGCAGTGCTTCAGAATTTGTAAAATCTAAAATAAAACGGGCAGTATTTCCGCTGTATTATCACTTTCCCTATCATAAAACTCAACCAACAAACTCAACAAAATAAGTCTGTTATGCAACAAAGATATGCAAAAAGTCTGTTATCACTTTCCCAATCTAAAATAATGTTGCACGCACTAATGTAAATAATTAAATTTAAGCAATGAATTGAAAAATAAAATGCAAGCAGTTAATTTAGGCATAAATATAAGCAACTAATCGAATATAACCAAGTAATGAAATCAAAGCAATTCGTTAAATCAACTAATTTAGGCATAAATATTAGCGACTACTAAATCAAACCTATAAATATTAGGAAATCAAAGCAATTATTTTATAGTTCACCATTAATTGAATATAAATAACTACTTAATTATAACCAACTATTTAATTACACATTACGAATTAAACAAATTTAATCGATGAATTAATTAACTATATTTAAGCATAACTAAATATAAATCAAAGCAATTATTACCTAATTAATCAACTAAATAAATCAAAGTAATTATTAAATCAAAGCATCTAATTAAATAAAAGCAATTATTTCAGAAGCAATTAAATTTATTTAACCAAGGATGTAATTAAGCATATGCAAATATTTAAATTCGAAGCAAATAATTCAAATCGAAAAAAAATTAAGATAAAGCAGTGAATAAAAAACCGTAATGAGAGAGAGAGTAATGAGAGAGAGAGAGATAGATACCCGAGAATGTCGGTTGTACAGGGATACACCGGGGAACACCTCTTGTTCCGGGGGTTTGCTGGCCAAAACTCTTCCTCCTCCACCAAAGAACGCCGGTTCCTCCGGGTATCTTTTGCAAGCCTTCAATTTTTCTCAGCCTTTTCTTCAACATGCTCTCTCTTTCTTTCCTATCCACTCTCTCACTTTCTTTTTTATCCATTCTTTCTTCTTTATTTCTCTCCTTATTAGTAATAGTTGACTAATAATTATTATTACATAATATTATATTATACTCATATATTTATATGTCTATTATTTCTGATTTTATCAAATTATATAATATTACTTTATTCTTAAATTTATATAATATTATTTTGTAATCATATTATTCCTATGTTCAAAAATATATATAATATTACTTTATACTAATATAATATTATTTTGTATTCATATTATTACTATATTAAATTTTTTATATAATATTAGTTACTAAAATATTTTACTTAGAAATAAATTTCATGTTATTTTTATTATTAATAAATTATTTAAACTAGGTATTTTATTTAAATCTTTTTACGGAGTTCATATATTTATTTTAGAAACTTATATTTATATCATTTCAAAAATATTTTTTTCTTCGCGTTGAAAATTTGGAGAACGTTATCTTCTGTTTCCTATCCACAAAATCTGGCAAAAAGTAGATTTACCTTACACAATAATCTTATGTGTAATCATATTATTCCTATGTTCAAAAATGTATATGATATTACTTTATACTAATATAATATTATTTTGTATTCATATTATTACTATATTAAAATTTTTATATAATATTAGTTACTAAAATATTTTACTTAGTAACAAATTTCATGTTATTTTTATTATTAATAAATTATTTAAACTATGTATTTTATTTAAATCTTTTTACGGAGTTCATAAATTTATTTTAGAAACTTGTATTTATATCATTTCATAAATATTTTTTTCTTCATGTTGAAAATTTGGAGAAGGTTATCTTCTACTTCCTATCCACAAAATCTGACAGAAAGTAGATTTCCCTTACACAATAATCTTATCTATAATCATATTATTCCTATGTTCAGAAATGTATATAATATTACTTTATACTAATATAATATTATTTTGTATTCATATTTTTACTATATTAAATTTTTTATATAATATTAGTTACTGAAATATTTTATTTAGTAACAAATTTCATGTTATTTTTATTATTAATAAATTATTTAAACTATGTATTTTATTTAAATATTTTTACGGAATTCATAAATTTATTTTAGAAACTTGTATTTATATCGTTTCATAAATATTTTTGACTTCGTGTTGAAAATTTGGAGAACGTTATCTTCTGCTTCCTATCCATAAAATCTGGCAAAAAGTAGATTTTCCTTACACAATAATCTTATTTGTAATCATATTAATCCTATGTTCAAAAATGTATATAATATTACTTTATACTAATATAATATTATTTTGTATTCATATTATTACTATATTAAAATTTTATATAATATTAGTTACTAAAATATTTTACTTAGTAACAAATTTCATGTTATTTTTATTATTAATAAAGTATTTAAACTATGTATTTTATTTAAATCTTTTTACGGAGTTCATAAATTTATTTTAGAAACTTGTATTTATATCGTTTCATAAATATTTTTGACTTCGTGTTGAAAATTTGGAGAACGTTATCTTCTGCTTCCTATCCACAAAATCTGGCAAAAAGTAGATTTCCCTTACACAATAATCTTATCTGAAATATGAAACGGATGGGATCAGATATATTTATGGAGAAATTATTGACACAATCAATGAATCACAATAATACTCATTCCACTATTTATATATGTCCTGAGGCACCAAATATGTTTAGCACATAGTTCTCTTCAACCCATACGAAAAGGTATGTCATTCTTTTAATTATGTGTATATATGTATATAATCATGTTGCTCATTTGTTAAATATTTTCTGTAAATTAGGGAAATGGAAGGCCACGTGAATGTAAATATTTTTTGGGGTGGAGTGGTAATTCGAGAAGGTACTAATATCAACTACTCTATCGATCCCAAGAAAAATATGTTTATTAGGTTTGGTACCTCTTTTGATGAGCTTAAACGTCTTGTATACAATTTAATGAATATTAGTTCTTATCAATGGAATCTGAAATTGAGTTTGAAGTATCCTTACCTTGGTCAATACAACTTAGTTGAAGTTTTTTATCAAATGGAAATATTAAGTGATGATGATGTTACCCGTATGTTAAATGTCTCTGCCATGTTGCTGAACGTCCAATGAGATGTTTCTTTGTTCATCGAAACAGAGGAAGTTGTTGTTGATGTCCTGTACTCTTTCCAACCTAATTTAGGGTCACAACCGACACAATTAACATACGGGAGTAATGTCAACCCAGGATGGTCAGATATACATTTTCAAGGTGGAGGGTACAGAGGCGAAATAACGAAAAAAGGTGGAGGGTACGTATGAGACAGTAGTCAACATGGTGGAGGGTATGGAAGGGAAAGTAGTCAATATGGTGGAGGGTATGGAGGGGAAAGTAGTCAATACGGCGGAGGGTATGGAAGGGAAAGTGGTCAATATGGTGGAGGGTATGGAGGGGAGAGTAGTCAATATGGTGGAGGGTATGGAGGGGAGAGTAGTGAATATGGTGGAGGGTATGGAGGGGGGGTAGTGAATATGGTGGAGGGTATGGAGGGGGGGTAGTGAATATGGTGGACGGTACGGAGGGGGGAGTAGTCAATATGGTGGAGGGTATGGAGGGGGGGTAGTGAATATGGTGGACGGTTAGGAGGGGAGAGTAGTCTATTTGGTGGAGGGTATGAAGGGGGAGTAGTTATGAAAATGAGGAAGAAGGTGGGGGTAATATAGATATGGTGGGAAGAGGTTCGGGTAAGCGGTTAGCCCTCGTTGCAGATGAAGCTATAAATAATTCATCCAGTGAGGATGATTTTCACCTTCATGATGATTGTAATATATAATAGATGATATCAAAGATTACTGGAGCTAACCATGTCATTAATCTTCAATGATCTGATGTCAAAGATTACTGGAGTTAAAAATGTCATTAATCCTCAATGATCTGATGTCAAAGATTATTGGAGCTAACAATGATCTGATATCAGAGATTACTGGAGCTAACAATGTCATTAGCATGATGATGTCAAAGATTACTGATGCTGATAATGTCATTAGCAATCAGTCAAGCTTGGGGCTAACCCTAAGATTAGTTGTATTGTAACCTTAATCTGTAATTTATACTTGTAACACTTAATATCTGTAAAATGTAAATGGAGCAGACTGGAGCATTTTTCTCTAAACATTGTCAAGCCTAAGAATTCTATCTGGAAGAAGATCAAGAAGGTCATGCCTCAGAAGAATTATGAAGAAGCTTGGAGTTGAATAAATCTGTTTGGTGAAAAATATTCCAAGTCAAGATCTCTACAAGTCACAGAATTAGTGTTATAGAGAAGTCATTCGAGAACTCAGAAAGACCTATCGAGAACTCAGAAATTGTCTATCGAGAACTCAGGAAATGTTATTGGAGATATCGATACGTTAGATCCCCATTCGAGAACTCAGAGATATCAACAAGCATACATTCATTAGAGAACTCTGAGTTATCGATAAGCCAAAGTCCATTAGAGAACTCTGAGTTATCGATAAACCAAAATTCACTAGAGAACTCAGAGTTGTCGATAAGTCAATTCAACAATGAAGTTTCAGAGATATCGACAAGCCAACATGCCTATCGAGATGTCGAGTTCTCTACAGCTTAATTGGAGATCTCGAAGTGAAGAAATTTCTCTAAGTACAGAATTGTTGTTCGTTGCAAATCAACAAACAATTCACACAGTTTGATTGACAAGTCTACAAAAAGAAGCTTGAGAGATGTGCAAGATCAATGGAAAAGATTAACTGACAGAGGAAATTAAAGTAAACACGGGATGCTAAAGATATGCTAAGCCAGAAATGGAAGATTTGCTTTTCTATAAATAGAAATGACAAATGACAGTTTAGAAAAGCTAATAGCATGTTTATTATCCTTTGTGTAAACCAGCAGTTAACTGAGTTATAAAGTTAACACTGGTCCTCTAGTCAGTAGTAACAATCTAGATAGAAAATCCTGTATTCTCTCTCAAGAAATGAGCTAAGTTCTAAAACAAGAACTTAGAGATTTTGTAGCAAAACACTGCTTGATTTTTAATATAAAATTAAGTGAGTTTTGAAGATCTTTGTTTTACATATTTGCATTGTTATTTATGTTTAACATCTATTCTACTAAATCATTGATAACAACCAACTGCTTAAGCCAAAGTCGATCAAAAGGTTAACATTTAAGCCAAAACACATTCACCCCCCTGTATTGTATTCATACCTAACAAGTGGTATTAGAGCAAAATCTGAAAGTAAACAGATTAGATCTTGAAAAAATGAATACACAGAAAATCAGTAGTATCAAGATTCCTCCCTTTGATAAGGCCAACTACACTTTATGGAAAAAGAAAATGTTGCTGTTTATAAGAATGGCCAATCACCTTTACATTGGTATCCTCAAGAATGGGCCCTTCACTCCTGTGGTTAGAGTTGAGGAAACCACAGATGGAGATATGGTTATTCCAGCTCATTATGCTCCCAAGGATCCCACTGAGTATACTGAACCTGAAAGAGAGAAAGTTTCCCTAGATAGTGCTTTGCAACTAATACTAATTGAGTCACTTGACAATGTAATGTATAATAACATTGTCAGCTGTGACACTGCTAAACAGATCTGGGAAAAGATTGAGATACTTTGTGAAGGAACTGAGGAGGTTAGGTCAAATCAAAGAAGGATATTGATTTTTCAGTATGGGGGTTTTATGGCTAAACCAAAGTAGGGAATTACTGATGTGTTTGAAAGGTTTAATAAGATGATAAATGACTTGCAGCTTCATGATAAATTTTATGATGTTGAAGAAGTGAATCTGAAGTTCTTGCTTACTCTCCCTGATCATTTGGAGCAAAAGATCTCTGCAATCAGAGAAGGAAGGGATTTGAGTAGAATCACACTGGAAGTGCTTTATGGGGTTCTGAAAACTTATGAACCTGAAATGATTCAAAAAAAATCATTAAGGGCTGGTCAAGGATATGTACTAGACGGCTCAAGTGCACTGATTGTGAAAGATGGCCAGACCTACAATGATGAGCAAAGATCCCAAACTCCAGAAATTTCTACAAGTGAGAAAAGAGTCAATGACACTAAAGAGCAAGTCATACTGGAATTGGATGAAGAAGATGAGTTCTACACTCTTGATGAGCTAGACAAATCAATGGCTTACTTGGATAGAAAATTCTCTAACATTAGAGTGAAGAAACCAAGATTTTTCAAGAGCAAAGGACAGTCCTTCAACAAAGACAGCAGCTGGAAAGGAAATGGGAAGTACACTCCTGATAGCAAAACTGGCTACAAAACTGGATCTGTTGATAAATCAAACATAAGGTGCTTTAACTGTGATGAGTTGGGCCATTTTGCTACAGAATATAGGAAACCCAAGAAGGCAAGGAAAGACAAAGCCTATCTTGAATTGGAAGCAAAGTATGATGCTCTTCTAAAGAAGCAACAAGGGAAAGCTTATATTGCTGAGGGCAAGAGCTGGGATGATTCAGATAATGATGAGGATGAAGAAGTTGGGAATTATGCACTCATGGCTTTGAAGCAAGGAGACTCTTCATCATCTAAATCACAGGTACCAACTCTTACCACAATTGATTTAAATATGAGTCAATATAAGGAAACTGTTGAAAAGATGAGCACAGAAATGTTCCACATTCATACAAGTATGGTTGCTGCAAATGAGGAAGTTAGCAGATTGAAAAATATCAATGAAAAACTTGAGAGTGAAAACAAGAGACTGGATTGTTGCTGGTTGAGCTTGATACTGCTAAGCAAGAAAATGCATACTTAAAGAACAAATTAAAGTGTGCAACTGAAATTGAAGCAGTATTGAGAGAAAGGCTGGAGAAGAATGAAGTGAAACTGAAATCCTTCAAAAATGCTTCTGAGTTGATTGGACAATATCATGAAAAGAACAAGCCATGTGCAAACATTGCCATTGGTCTTGATTATGAGGGTTTGAACAACAAAAAGAAGTCTGTCAGTGACAAAGGAAAATCAACTGAAACTGAGGATGTTCCAATTATTTTGAAGAAAGTTGAATCACCTTTGTTCAAGGCATGTGAGGTGAACTTCAATGAAGAAGAATTGATCATCAAACATGAGATAGCTGATGAGGACAAAGAAAAGAAAAATGATGAGACAACTCAGTCTTCCATATCTGTTGAAACACCAAAAGCCAATCAAGAAACTAAGGAGCCTGTGAAGGAGATTAAAGCTGAACAGGTCAAAAAGAAAAAGAAGAATAGAAATGGAAAGATTGGGATAAACAAAAGCAATAATTTTGCTTATGTTGCAAATGCTCCTACAAAGAGGTGTGAGAATTGTGGATCAATGAATCACCTAACTCATCTTTGTAAAAAGATTGTTAGCAATCCACCTGAAGGAGTCTGCAAGTACAATGAAGCTAAGGCTAATGATCCCTATTCATTCTGTGATAAGTTTGACTGCATTCCCTGCAACATGAAAGTAATGAAGAGTTGCCACAAATTGAGAATTGATCTCATAGAATCAAAAACTGGTTCTATATCTGAAAGGGAAAATGCTCAACAGTCTATGAATTCCATTTTATCTCAAAATTCTCACTCTACTTCTGCAAAATCAGTTAACAAGAAGAAAGTGCCCAACACAGCTTGGGTAGCTAAACACACTTAATCCTCATTGTGTGCAGGGCAAAGGAAAGAAGGTTATATGGATCATTGATAGTGGATGTGTTCCAGGCATATGACAGGTGATAAGGCCCTGCTATCACAATTTGAGGAGATGGCCGGCCCCTTGGTGACCTTTGGCGACAACAACAAAGGATTCACAATGGGATATGGCAAGATTGTTTCTGAAAATGTTGTCATTGAAGATGTAGCACTAGTTGCTGGATTAGAAGTAAATCTTCTAAGTGTTAGTCAATTTGCAGACAGAGGTTTTCAAGTTGTTTTCAACAAAGAAGATTGTGCTTTTATTAGCAAAAAGACTGGTGAAATTGCTCTTAAAGGAGTGAGAAAGGGAAGCTTATTTGTTGCAGACTTAGACTCAACAAATAAGGATGGAGTGTGCTGTTTCTACACCAAGGCATCGGAAGAGCAAAGCAAATTATGGCATAAGAAGCTATCTCACTTGAATTTCAAAGCAATCAACACCTTAGTCAAGAAGGAGCTAGTGAGAGACATGCCCAATCTGGAATTTGCTCAACTGGAAGTTTGTGAAGTTTGTCAGAAAGGAAAAATGAAAAGATCAAGTCACATGTCAAAATATGTGAATTCTATAAGTGCACCTCTGCAACTTATTCACATGGACTTGTTTGGGCCAATAAATGTCTTGTCCATTTCAAGGAACAAATATGCCCTTGTCATGGTTGATGATTTTTCAAGATACACTTGGGTTGAGTTCATGTACTCTAAAGATGAAACTCCAAACATTATAATTGAGCACATCAAGAAAATTGATAAGCAAGCTGAAGGTCAAGCTAGTGTGAAAAGATTGAGGAGTGATAATGGAACAAAATTCAGAAACTCAACATTAAGTGAAATCTGCAAAAGCAAAGGCACTGTTCAAGTATTTTTAACAGCTAGAACACCTCAACAGAATGGAGTAGTTGAGAGGAAAAATAGAACATTGGTTGAAGCTGCTAGAACCTTGCTATAAGATGCTCAGTTGCCAACTAGTTTTTGGGAAGAGGCTGTCAATACTGCTTGCTACACTCAAAACAGATATCTCATCAACAAAGCTCATGGTAAATCACCTTACTCAATCATGTCTAACAGGAAGCCTACAATGAAGCATCTACATGTGTTTGGAAGCAAGTGTTATATTCTAAAAGACAACTTTGAATATGTGGGAAAATTTGACTCTAAAGTTTTTGAAGCAATTTTTCTGGGATATTCATTGGAAATAACAGCCTACAAAGTTTATGTGATTGATCAAAAGAAAATTATGGAAAGCACAAATGTGACTTTTGATGATGACAAGTGTCCAGGCTTGGAATGCCTTAATGTAAATGATGTTGAAGCCCTTGCATTTAAGAATCTAACCATTGATAGTGATTCTGATGAGGAAGATGAAGTTGTGGCACAACAAGTGACAAATGAAGAGACCTCTGAACAAAATCATGGGAATAAAAGCTCTCTTCAGACACCAGAATTTGATGGCACAAACTCAGGGGGAGAAGAAGAGAATGGATATGACAGTCATGGTAATACTGAAGAAAATGATGAAGGCACTAGTCAGCAGACACACTCTAGAAAGTGGGATAGGAGTCATACATTAGAAGCTATTATTGGTGATCCCTCAACTGGTGTGAGAACTAGAAGTGCAACTGCTAATGAATGCCAACATGCATGTTTTCTATCTCAAGTAGAGCCCAATAAAACTGAAGAAGCCCTTTTGGATCCTGATTGGATATGTGCTATGTAGGAGGAGCTGAATCAGTTTGAGAGAAACAAAGTTTGGAAATTAGTCCCTGCACCAAAGAACAGAAGCATAATTGGAACTAAGTGGGTGTACAGGAACAAAATGGATGAAAATGGAATTGTTACTAGAAATAAAGCAAGGCTGGTTTCTAAAGGCTACTCACAAGAGGAGGGAATTGACTATGATGAGACTTTTGCTCCTGTTGCAAGACTAGAAGCAATAAGAATTTTTATGGCATTTGCTGCACACTCAAATTTCCAGGTGTATCAAATGGATGTCAAGAGTGCTTTTCTTAATGGTGAACTAGAAATAGAAGTTTATGTGCAACAACCACCTGACTTTGAAAATCCAGAATTTCCTAACTTTGTTTACAAATTACTCAAGGCTCTATATGGATTGAAACAGACACCCAGAGCCTGGTATGACATACTGTCAGAATTCCTACTCAAACATGGCTTTACCAGAGGTACTATTGATAAGACTCTCTTCTACAAGAAACATGGTGAATATATGATCCTAGTTCAAATCTATGTGGATGATATCATCTTTGGATCTACAAATGAAAAACTTTGTCAAAGATTCTCTAGGCTAATGCAGAGTGAGTATGAAATGAGCATGATGGGAGAATTGAGTTACTTCCTTGGCCTTTAAGTTAGTCAAAGAAGTGATGGTATTTTCATCAGCCAAACCAAATATGTGAATGACTTATTGAAGAAATTTGGTATGATGGATAGCTCGCCTGCATCTACACTAATGTCTACTGCAACCAAGTTGGATGAAGACAAGAAAGGCAAGAGTGTGGATATTTCAAGCTACAGAGGGATGATTGGATCATTGCTTTATTTGACTGCTAGTAGACTAGACATCATGTTTGCTACTTGTCTATGTGCCAGATTTCAAGCCAATCCAAAGGAATCACATTTGATGGCTGTAAAAAGGATTTTCAGATACTTAAAGGGAACTCTAAACTTGGGATTATGGTATCCTAAGGGAACTGGTTTTGAAGCTGTTGGATACACAGATGCAGATTTTGCTGGATGCAGAGTTGATAGGAAAAGTACTAGTGGAAGCTGTCAATTTCTTGGTCAAAGACTTGTATCCTGGTATAGTAAGAAACAACAATCTGTGTCAACTTCCACAACTGAAGCTGAATATATAGCTGCTGGAAGTTGTTGTGCTCAGGTGCTTTGGATTAGAAATCAGCTAATGGACTATAGTCTAGTATTACACAAAATTCCTATTATGTGTGAAAATACTAGTGCCATATCTATAGTAGCTAATCCAGTTAATCATTCTAGAACAAAGCACATTGATATTAGGTACCATTTTATCAGGGAACATGCTGCAAATGGTACCATTGAGCTCATTTTTATTCCAACAGAGAAACAATTAGCTGACATTTTTAATAAACCTTTGGATGAAGCAACCTTCACTAGACTTGTGAGTGAAATTGGAATGCTCAATTCTTCATCCTAAGGCAAGAACTCAGCTAATGTGTTGCAGCAGATTAATTTCTAATAAATCAACCTAGTTTGATTTAATTGGAAATTAACTGAAATATGAATTATAAATATTTCAGAATCTCTGTATATTTATTTTTCTTAAAAATTCAAAAATTAACTTAGAATACTTCAAAATTCTAAGTAAACTGCTTAGTTGTTAATTTACATCTTAAATGTGTAAAATTAACACAAGGCAGAATAACAGTACTCAAAGGTATAGAGAACTGAGTTCTCGATAAGTCAAAATGACTTATCGACAAGTCATTTTAAAGTTCTCGAGTGAGTCCTCGATAAGTCAATTTACAGACTTCTCGAATGACTTCTCGATAAGCTCTATTATGACTTATCGATAAGACCATTTAGAGTTCTCTAATAGTGTTGATTCACAGAGTTCTCGAAAAGGATATTTTGAGACTTATCAATAACTCAGAACTAAAATAATTTAATTCAATGAATTATTTTAGACAAATACTTTTGGAAAATTTATTCTGATTTCAATTTGATTCAATTCAAATAAATTAGAATCTTTTTAGTCCATTTTCGGACAAACTGGGCATTTATCAGAGTTCTCGATAAGTCATTTTTGACTTCTCGATAAGTTTAATATCAAGCGTTTATTTGACTTCTCGATAAGTATTTTACTTTTTCTATAAATACCCAGACTTCTCGATTCAATTTGAACTTAGAATTTTTCAAAATTCTAAGTAAACTGAATATTTACTACTTCATATCTTCAGTATATGAATTTAATAAATGACAGATCAAAAGAAGCAAAAAGTATGAAAAACTGAACAAATTTAATTCATAAATTCTGTTTATAAAAATACTTTTGACATACTTTGTCTCTAACTTCTCTGACTTATTGACACCTTTACGTGCTTATATGATTTCTTGTTTACGTGAAAATAAGTTAGTCCAATGTTAGTAGATTAGTACATTATTTGTGTTGTTTTGAGTATGCTAATAGTGGTAAATTTATTTGTCTGATTGCTAATAGGATGAGTTACTTTTTGTGTAGGGAGTATGTGCTTATTTGCATGGGGAATAGTCACTCTTTAAAGTAAACTAATATTCTTGAGTACTTGCATGGGGAATAGTAACTAGTCATTTCTAGCTGTCAAGTATGCTTATGTGATTATTATTCTTGTTATCCGGGCAACTCAAGAGTCTCTTAGTTTCTATCTTTACTCCCTCTATAAATTAAAACGCTTCACTCTTTATCATTTATCACTACTCTCCTATTCTCAACAAACATCCAATTTTAAACTCACCTCCTGTTCATCTATCTCTCTCTCTCTCTCTCTCTCTCTCTCTCTCTCACTCAAATGGATGCCCCAGTCTTTTACAGACTTATTCATGGAGCTTACCAACCGGTCCATCATTTGGATGATTATCTAGTGTATTTTAATCCTATCGGACTTCGTGTCCGTCTCAAGGGGGTTGTTTACAGTCCCTTTGATATTCCACTTGAGGTCTTTTATGAACTCTCGTGGAATGATCAACTCAGCATTCTTTTCTTTGAGATGAAAGTCTCATTCGAGCAGGAGAGATGAGCCAGGGTGGCTGAGCAGGAACGCCTTGCTGCTTTGGAGTTGCAGGAGAGGATCATCTCTCTCGCACACTCCATGTCCAGAGCTTACCAGTGCAGGGCAAGGAGGTTGGAGGCCGAGAAGAAGGAGTCTGAATTAGAGTAGTTAGGATTAGGATTTACTTGTTAAATCTATGTCTTAATGTACTATGTTTCCATTTTTAATGAAAGTTCTGATTCTTGTCTTGCAATCACTTGTTTGTGTAATAATTACTATGTGCTTATATCTATATTAAATTTTGGCTTCTCTGCAATAATGCTTGCAACTAAAATATCTTACAATGTATTTGTCTAATGAAACTCCAAAAAGATACATTTGTTCAATGCATTACAGGTCTAATACAAGACATCAACAGGGAATTCAAATAATCAATTCACAGGTATTAGTGCTAAAACTGCAGCTAAAACATTTCAAAACCAAACTGTGGTTTACCCGGACACAGCAACACAAATACAAACTCAAACACAATCCCACTCAGGTGACTCTCAAAAGCCACATGTTTTACAAAAGGACAGCAATTTCATGATGTTCTTCAGATTGATCTGTTGTTTGAGAAAAGAACCCACCAAACATGAAAATTTTTCAGTTCACTGAATATTTCATGAGTATTTCTTATGCACCTTCATGTGCAAAACAGTCTTCACAGACTGAAAGGTTTGAGGGTAGTACTCATGAGGGGAGCTATCTAAATCCTCTCCAATTCAATTGGAGGTTCCTCAAGAAGGAACAACTCCCCTCATAACTCTAGCAGAAGCTGTCTTAGCAGTCAAAGCTAGAAGAACAATTGCCTATGACAATGTCATAAGAAGGGCAATCTTAGCACATTCAAGTGCCAGAGTGTTGCAAGACACACAAGGGTTTGGGGCTGGTGCACATGGCAGTAACCCAGTCAAATCCCCTCCAATTCAATTGGAGGTTCCTACTACAAGTGGAGGACAACACACTGTCACAACCACAGAGCAATCTGTGAGTCAAACTGTGACCCCAGTCATAGATGCTTATGCAGTCATTTTTTTGGTGAAATGAGTATGATTAGCCCTATATGGTCTTTCTCTAATCATATGATCACAGATTAACTCTTCTCAGCCACCTCTTATTTCTGTAGGTCAAACAACATTTGAGCCTTATATGTGAGGATACGAGAAAAGCTTGAGAGAAAAACAGAAAATAAGAGAGGCAGGATCCTTCCTGGCAAAAGGAGAGGTAGAATGAGTGTATGGATTTAGTAATCCTTGTGAGGGAACTCTAACTCTCAAAAGTCATGAGACTAGTGCAGTGAGATTTAGTGAGACTACTTATTCAAAAGAACAGAGAGCTTAGGACTTTTATCACTGACAGACTTTTTCTGCAAATCTAAGTGAAACTTCTATTCTTTTTGATAAATTCATCACTATGAATCTCAATGAAGCTTGAAGCTGCAGACAGTTCCAAATGGACAATGACAGCAGCTTGAACAATGTGCATTTAGCTGGATCTTTCTTCCTGGAGATGATGTCAAAAAGGGGGAGACTATATATCTGAATGCCAAAACAGCTAATGGATGTTGAATAAATCTAAATGCAACTCAACAAAAGAAGATCTGATGGGAAGATTGGTTTTGGATTATGCATTTAGTTAAAGTTTTGACATCATCAATCAGAACTTGTGCATAATTTCATAATGAACAAGTTGGGGGAGATCGTAATATATAATAGATGATGTCCAAGATTACTGGAGCTAACAATGTCATTAATCTTCAATGATCTGATGTCAAAGATTACTGGAGTTAACAATGTTATTAATCCTCAATGATCTGATGTCAAAGATTACTGGAGCTTACAATGATCTGATGTAGAGATTACTGGAGCTAATAATGTCATTAGCATGATGATGTCAAAGATTACTGATGCTGACAATGTCATTAGCAATCAGTCAATCTTGAGGCTAACCCTGAGATTAGTTGTATTGTAACCTTAATTTTTATTTTATACTTGTAACACTTAATATCTGTAAAATGTAAATGGAGCAGACTGGAACATTTTTCTCTAAACAGTGTCAAGCCTAAAAATTCTATCTGGAAGAAGATCAAGAAGGTCATGCCTCAGAAGAATTATGAAGAAGGTTGGAGTTGAATAAATCTGTTTGGTGAAAAACATTCTAAGTCAAGATCTCTACAAGTCACAGAATTAGTGTTATAGAGAAGTCATTCGAGAACTCAGAAAGACCTATCGAGAACTCAAAAATTGTCTATCGAGAACTCAGGAAATGCTATTGGAGATATCGATAAGTCAGATACCCATTCGAGAACTCAGAGATATCAACAAGTATACATTCATTAGAGAACTCTGAGTTATCGATAACCCAAAGTCCATTAGAGAACTATGAGTTATCGATAAACCAAAATTCACTAGAGAACTCAGATTTGTCGATAAGTCAAGTCAGCAATGAAGTTTCATAGATATCGACAGGCCAACATGCCTATCGAGATGTCGAGTTCTCTACAGCTTAATTGGAGATCTCGAAGTGAAGAAATTTTTCTAAGTA
Organism: Apium graveolens; assembly: GCF_009905375.1. Lineage (NCBI taxonomy): Eukaryota > Viridiplantae > Streptophyta > Magnoliopsida > Apiales > Apiaceae > Apium > Apium graveolens. The sequence continues at coordinate 173,998,599 of NC_133656.1, forward strand.
CAGAATTGCAGAACAGTTCAATATCCAAGGTTGCAAATCAACAAACAATTCACACAGCTGGATTGACAAGTCTACAAAAAGTAGCTTGAGAGATGTGCAAGATCAATGGCAAAGATTAACTGACAGAGGAGATTAAAGTAAACACGGGATGCTAAAGATATGCTAAGCCAGAAATGAAAGATTTGCTTTTCTATAAATAGAAATGCCAAGTGACAGTTTAGAAAAGCTAATAGCATGTTTATTATCCTCTGGTCAGTAGTAACAATCTAGATTGAAAATCCTGTATTCTCTCTCAAGAAAGGAGCTAAGTTCTAAACCAAGGACTTAGAGATTTTGTAGCAAAATACTGCTTGATATTTAATATAAAATTAAGTGAGTTTTGAAGATCTTTGTTTTACATATTTGCATTGTTATTTATGTTTAACATCTATTCTACTAAATCATTGATAACAACCAATTGTTTAAGCCAAAGTCGATCAAAAGGTAAACATTTAAGCCAAAACACATTCACCCCCCCCCCTCTGTGTTGTATTCATACCTAACAATGATGATGGGGAAGAAGATTCATCAGGCAGCGATGAAGGGGGAGGGCATGTAGAGAGGAATGCAGAAATTTCTAGCATGTTTCCAACAGTTGGGGAAGAGCATCATGTTCCAAGGGCTCCATGGTTCCGCACAGAGAAATATATTCCCCTAATAATAGATAGCCCTAATGATATGTATGTTGATGAAGACCTCGATCAGGGGGAACTGAGTGAAGGAAAGTGTTACCGTGACAAAGCAACCCTGTTGTTGGCAGTCAAGCGTGCTCATATTGCCACTGATCGTACATATAAAATGACAAAGAGTAACAAAGAATAACTCATTGTTCAGTGTCGGGCTGAAGGCTGTAACTGGAGGATGCGGGCTGCTTTCATGCATAATTCTGGTTACTGGAGGATAAATATGAATAGAGAGGAACACATATGCTTGGTTGATCAGCCGTTGCAAGATCACAAGAAGCTATCTGCAAGGATGATTTCGCAGCTTGTGAAACCACTTGTAAGCAATTTAACATACATAACTATTTAACTTCCCTACATATTTTGTGAAAATATTTTGACACTGCTCAATGACATGTGAAACAGGTGATAGATACACCAGAAATCCCCATTAAAACCATTATCCCGCTTATCAACAACGAGCACAACCATATAGTGGGGTACAAGAAAGCGTGGCGAGGCAAACAAATAGCCATTGAGGAAGTCTATGGAAGTTGGGCTACAACATATCAAGCTCTTCCCATGTTTCTTGAAGCCATCAAGAAGACAAATCCTGGAACCATTGCTGAGATCGATGTCATGCCTCATGCTCAGGAATGGGGCACGTCCGTTTGCAAGCGATTTTTTTGGTGTTTTAAGGCAATGATGGACGGGTGGCAACATGCACGTCCTGTGATTTCAATAGACGGAACTTTCTTGAAGGGAAGATATAGGGGCAAGCTGCTTGTTGCCATGGGTGTAGATTCAAACAACCACCCTCTTCCTCTTTGCTATGGTTTGGTTGATGAGGAGACGTACGAGAACTGGTCTTGGTTTCTGCAACGTATTCGGAGATATGTCTGTTGCCAAAAGATCGGTGTGTGCATCATCTCTGATCGAGCAGCCAATATTCTTTCTGCAGTAAGAGACCCTCAAAATGGATTTGCTGAGCCATTCATCCATAGGTTCTGTCTACTGCATGTCCAAAGCAACTTCCGCCATCATCACCCTGGCAGTGAACTAAAGAAATTGATGTGGAAAGCTGGCACAACCACACAAGTCTCCAAGCATGATACATACATGGCAAGGATTGGTAAAATTTCCCCCCTGCCCTTGACTATCTTGCAAGAATACCCGTTAAGAGGTGGGTAATTTCCCACGATAATGGTGTTCGCTATGGTCAAACGACCATCAACATGCTTGAGGGTTTCAACAGAAACATAAGAAGGGCTCATTTCCTTCTGGTAATAGCGATGATGGAGTACCTCTTCTACAATGCGGTCACGATTATTGACACACATAGAAATAAAGTAGATGACGGTGTGTAACAGGGTCAATAGTTATATGTGCGTTCAGCCGCCATGTTAGCAAAAATTCAAAGAAAGGCAACTGGACATACGGTTATTACTTTTCACCGTGCACGTGGTATCTTGAAAATAGTTACACGTCAATACACAACTGCTAAGGGAAGGGTAAAGGGAGGTAAGACCCAGGTCGTCAACCTCAATGACCGTACGTGCACGTGTGGAAAATGGGTGACGCATCACATGATGTGCTCTCATGCAATGGCTGGTTGCATAAGACATGTACTGAGTTGGGATCAATTAATTGAAAATTACCATAAAAACCAGACAATGGAGAACTTGTACCGGCCAATTATTTATCCCTTGCAACCAACCAAATACTGGAACTATGAATTACCCCCACTTTGGCAGGGGTATGGAAAGTTAGTAGCGGATGAATCATTGAAGAAACTTAAGCAAAAATGTGGAGATAAGGGGAAATCGGTGCGGATCCGAACGGAGATTGATGGTCCGCGGTCAGGAAAGAAATGTAGTGTATGCAATCAAGAAGGTCACACCAAGCATAACAAGAAATGCCCAGGGCATCCACACTTAACAACGTGAACTTCTACTTCCTCGTTTCTTAGCTTCATTGCATTTTCTTAGCTTCATTTCAAATGTTGTACTACCATTATTATTTGTATAATCTAAGTTTTCTATCTTGCTATTTCGAACATTACATGCAAAAGTTGGTTATTGTATTGTCTATTCGAGCTTCAAAATGTAGAACTACTATCAGGTTTATCCCATTCAAAACAAACATTCCAATTAGGCGTTCAAATTGTTACTAAAATTATACAACAAACATCAGAAAAAACTTAAAAATCTGCAAGGTTTACAATATATTGATCCTCATCAGTTCCTACATTCTCCACAACTTCACCCTCTTCTTCATCCGCATCTTCTCCAACATCACGCCAGGCATGATGACCTTCAACATACCATACAATTTCACTATCTTCTCTTTCAATCAGGTTGATTTCCATTTTGTCATATTTTTTGTACACTTCATCGATCTGACGGATGTGTTCATCCTCCGGCAGGGACCGATCATTGTAAGCCTTTCGGAGCTTTTCTTTATCAGCTTTTATCTCGCCCAAAATGTTTTGATTCACACACTTCTTCTTCTTTCTGCCACTCTCATATTCTTTCATTTTCTTTCCGCGACCGATACATTCCGCGATACTAAGCTGACGCTAAATGGACTTAGATGTGCTTGACGATGATTTTTTTTTACCCTTACCCATTTTATGTTTTCCAATTGAAATGACCAAGACATTTATAGGGCATGCTAACAACTACGTCACATTACATTTGTACAGTACTTCATACTAAATTTATCATAAACACTCACACACTATCTGAGTAGTCAAATCATTCAGAAATATAAAATAATAATTTCAAAAGCTCAAAATAATAAAGTACACTATCAAAATACAATATTCATAAATATTACTCATCATCGGACAAGTAGTAATCGGAAATATAGTCGGGACTCGTAGCAAAATGATGATACATTCTTGCGCTGTGATGGTCACCATCTTCAGCAAACTCCCTACATTTTGTTTGTAGATCCATCCGGTTTAAATGCATTCTCATTCGATTCTCTTCCTCTCTTGCACGGAATAAAACTAGTTCCAATTATTGAGCGGTGTCTCGCTGCATGTGTATGGCGCGTTGTTTAGTTACTCGCACTCCATGTTCTTGACATTGGGCTACACATATTTGCAAACACCCTACACGTCATCCCCACTCCCTATGCATCATGATTACTGAACCTCTTGAATAACGTAAATTTGGATCCATTGAATATCTAAAATCGTCATCACAAAACCATTTCCGACCAGTAGCTCGAATAATATCACCAGGAGTGTAGCTCATTGCGCTTCTATTAGTATACAACATTAACTTCCGAACAACATCATATTTACATAATAAATAAGGATGAAAGGCCACACAAATTAAAGAGACATGCATGTAACATTCACATGCTACTTACATCTTATACTACTTCGAAACAGTTAACATTCATTTGTCATATCATACAGCTTTTACAACTTCTACTACATTTGACAAGACTACTCAATTACTTTCTTGCAGTCAGCATGTGGCTAGCTATCTGTGGAGGACCCTTCCAACTTTGCAATTGCAGACTGGCATTCGTAAAAGTAACTTCTTTAACTTTCATCTCTAAAAAGTGAAAACTTTAGTCAAACTGTTGCATGTGCTTTCTTCTGTGTATTCACAGGATACCTAACTCATTTCCTTGTCATCTTCCTTATCATCATTTTATACTTCCATTTCTGAGTAGTTAAAACTCATAAATTTACCAACAAGTAATAATACATGCCTGTAAGATTCACGTGCTACTTACTTTTTCAAAAATACTAATACGTGGAACAAACTTTTTCCAAAAATAAATTTATAACCACTTCTAAAAAAGTCATCAACTTTGGGAATATTATGACAATTAGTACAAATGTTTCAGTAAAGTAGTAAACAAAAAAATGGAATAACGAGTGCATTTTCCATTCATCTTGGGAATAAATTACATTGCAAGGGAACATTGATTATGTAAACATATAACAAGAGAAATACATTACAGTTGAAAATTGGAAAATGAATGAAGCTCTCAATTTCTTTAGTCATCCGCAAGATTAACTACGTACTGATCAAACTCATCAGCAACGTCCTCATCCTCTTGTATGTGAGGGGATGTATGCATATGACCTCCCTCCCCATATCCGTGGGTCGAGGCGTACGTACTCGACCGAGTATCACGCGATGGCAATACGTGGGGCCCCTGATTTCCATGACATATAGTTGTAGCCATACCAGCATCATCGTGTCCTTGAGAAAAATCCCCAAGTTTGACGATATATTTCGCATATTTTTCATCCCACTCCTTGTGCTCTTCATGTATCCTTTCAGCCATACGCTTTGCGTATGCATCCTCTTACTCCTTTTTCCTCATCTCAAGCTCGTTCTCCATAAAGTGGTAATGTTGAGACATTTCATTTAAATCGTACTCATGTTCCTCATTTGAAATGTGACCAGGGTTGGAATTCTTATTAATGTTTTCTTCATACTCGATCGATGATTTCATAAACTTCAATTGCATTTCCCCATAGCCTACGAACTGTTCATTATCACGTACGTCATGCCCTTGTGCGGCCCGTATACCTCGCATTCTTCTCACAAATTGTTTGACATGTCAAATTTCTGCTTGTTGAGCTTTATCCCGTGCTTGAGATTCGGTCCATTTATACCAATTAACTTCCCCGTAATCATGAATATCAGAACTAGCGTGTCCCTTGCCCTTGTCCATGACCTGATTGTAGCAGCCTCAAAATTTAGAAACTAATATACTACAAAGGGGAAAATTTAGTTGATGGCTTATAGTTTTGCAGCTATTTATAGGCATAATTATACATGATCAATAACTAATATTAGGTTGTGCAGTTACGAATGTGGAAATAATTGATATTATTGACCCTATAAATTTTAAAATGAAATTATTCACCTTTGTCATTCAGTTCAAAACAAAAGTTGACTTGTCAAATCATTTCAAAAATTTGCATGTGCCTACTCCCGTGAATTTAGGAAATCTGCATTTCCTTTACGTACACACAGTACTTCTTTTAACTTTTTATATTTGTTTGAAGATTCGGAATTCTAAAAGTTGACAAGTCGATTTCATCTTGTTACTTTTACTAAAAGTTGTTATTGTTTTCTATTACAGCAAAAAAAATCAAACTACCCTTTCATAAAAACATTTCTTTGCCGACTCGCAAGGTACCCTTTTTTGAAGCCATAAAAGGTCATATATACACTTTTTAAAAATAAAATAAAATTACGTACTATAAATAAGCTTGCATGACTCCCCAATAAAAAAAAATTACACCAAAATGTTTTTTTCAAATTTAATATTAGGACTCAAAACTAGGTCTTCATTGAATATTTTCGTTGCCGACTACCAAGGTACCCTTTTTGAGGGCACAAAAAGTCATACATACATTTTTTTTAAAAAAACAAAAATTACGTACTACAAATAGCCTTGCATGACTACCCAACAAAAAAAATTACATTAAAATAATTTTTTCCCAATTTAATATGAAGACTCAAAACTAGGTCTCCATTACATATTTCCCCCTTACAAACACTTACAAACAATTCAACCCAACTGCAATTCAAACCGGGAGGAAAGAAAAAAAAAGAATAAACCCAGAACGCCACTTCTTCTGGGCCTCTAGGGTTGAACCCCGGAGGAAGTGGCGTTCAGTGCCACATTTGGAACAATTTGAACGCCTGTGCAAAAAAATGAAAACTCCATTCAGCTGTGCTAAAAACTTTGGAAAATTTGGGTATTTATGAAAAAATCTCTTTATTTTACGCATTTTTGCAATTTTTTTATAATTTGAAGTTGCAAACGAGGTTGCAAAAATGGTTATTTCGCAAATATTTTTAGAAAGTGATATTATTTTTGCAAAAACTTTGGCAAATTTGGGTATTTATGAAAAAATCTCTTTATTTTTCTATATAAAAAATTGCAGTTACCTTATATTCTCCTAAATAAACTATCACCGTTCGTAATATTCTCCTAAAGTTTTTGCAAAGTCGTTAATTAAAGTTTTTGAAATCAACTTACCGTAATAATATTTTCCTAAAATTTCTCCTTTCCTTTTAAATCAACTTATGATCTTGACACTCTCATTAATTTCTTTTTAAATATCGTTTCTCCTCTTTATCCTAATATTAACTTATTATATTATATTTTCCTTAACTTTTTCTTTTAATTTTTAGCGTATAAAATACTACAAAGGCAAGTATTTATAAATAAGTTTTCTCAATATTTTTTAAAATAATTATATCATTATATTATTCTATTCTTATATAAAGGAGAAGACGAGGACAGTAAGGTGGCGGCTCTCAAATTGTTTCAATCTATTTTTTATAATTTTCATAAAATTTTATATTATTAGATAGAAAAAAATATTGCATTAATTATTGACTAATACATAATTATAATTTTATGATAATTTGTGAAATAGAGAGGCTCGTTGGAATAAAAACCTTTGAAGAGAAAACGATTTTTTAAACTTTTTAATTTATTGTATTTATTTATTATTCATAATTTCCAAATGATCAAGATTAGATAAAAAATACAAAAAATAACAAAAAAAGAAAAATTATTTTAGAAGGCCGCTGCCAAGTGCGGCTTAGTAAACTAGTACTTTTGAAACACGTGGTCCAAATCTATATTAAAATAATTTTATAAAATTTAAAATATTATAAAGAATAAAAAATACACGGATGATAAGTTAAACATATTAATACCAAATCCGTCCCATATACAGGTGGGGCGAATACTTGATCCCTACTTAGAGCATCTCCAAACACATGGAACTTTTAACTAAAAAATATTAATATATACTATAAATAAAAAATATAGAGATTATGTAAAAAAATCATCTTCAATGTTACGTTCCCTTTATTTATTTATAAATATAGCCAACCTCTTGTTGGCTATATTTGTTGAACCACTACAGACCTGCATCTGTAAGAAATCTGTAAAAAAATTCATTTATTACCATATTGAAGTAATATATTCTATTTATAACAATATAAAATTTTAATAACATACCATTTAAAAAATTTAGCTAAGCAGTATAGCCAATATTATCGAAGTACAATGCGTTACAGATTAAATAAATTTTACATATTATCCTACGGGTCCAATTTAGTCAATCAATTATACCAAACACCATTAAAGATGATCTTACTATCCCATTTCTCATTTTATCGGAGCGGGCATGGTTGCTCCCACTAGAACGGATTATAGGCAGGTCCTGTATTTCTTACCCTATTTCAAAGCTTAGTTTAAGTTTCATCTTAATGTTTATTTAATTTATTTATTTAAAGAATTGATGTTATAATACTAATGTAGAATCCTGTAAAAGATCTTTCTTTAACATTTAAAATTTTAGAACTACTGATTCTTAACATGTAATTTTTTAGACTAATTCATAATTATTCAATTTTCTAAAACAAACTCAATTATTATGAGAAAATCAACTCAATTTGAAGCCTATTATTATATGTGCACATGTGGCTCTCATCGAGAATTATGATTTACCGTATTAGGTCTATCATATTTGGGAATCCAATTATTTTTGAAATCATTGTTGTGACAAAATGTTATTGTAAAATAAAAAATATACACTTCGTTCTAATTTTTCTCCGTAAATCAAACCAAATATCCCATTATAAGCTCGCAGGGGTTGGCTCAGTTAATTAAAGCGGGGATAATTATCCTCTTGATCACATGTTTGAATTATACGGGAGGAGAATTTATGATTATGCCTCATGAACCAGAGCATGTCGCTTAAATACGGTTTATCTTGGTTCACGTATTTTGCAGGCTATTGCGTGAGCCCGTGGGGTTTATCCAGTATGCACCGGAGTGGCTGCGGGTTCCCTACGATAATTAATAAATAAATATCCCACTATATTTAAAGCAGGAAGATCTTTTCCAAGAATTATCCCGAATTAGTGCACAATTTATAAAAGAATGTGTGATCAATATTTACCAGTGTGTATGGAGTATAAGACACCTGATGTAAATAGTAAAGATAATGGAAATATACATATGGTAATTACTAGTTTATTAATAATTATAAAATTGATTAAATAATTTATAAAATGATCAATACAATATCAACCTGAGAGCTTAGCCTATAGAATATTTTACATGAAACTTACATCTATGCATTTTCCGACCAACATACTCCTAGTGATTTATACGTTTCACAAAGTATTTATCGAAATTCTTGAATGTATAAGTTGATATTTCATACTATACTTCGACTTTTGATCTCCATACCATTCGAAACCAATTTTGCGAACTCTATACCAAATACAAAATCAAGAATCATGTGTGAGAAGAATATCAAAGTTGATCAAATTCTCATTTTTTAATCATTGAACTTACCCATTAATCAATATCATGTAGTCTTTTTTGTGAGCATCCACTTTAATTTTTAAAATATATTTTTGATGCATATTTTTTAACCTAAATTCATGATCCATTTTCCAAATCAGTTAACCCTGCAAATCTAAAATATTACTTTACATCTTGATTAACACTTAATTGTTCTTGCAAATCTTACATATTCCACAATTTTAAAAATAATTCAAGTTATCGGGGAGACTTAATAGTATACTTTTTGTTGTATATTGAATCGGGAGTGTTACTTTTTACCCACGAAATCTTTAATTAATAATTTCTCGAGACTAAGTTATGAAAGCCAAGAACTATATTTACAAGAAAGTAAGACTTAAGAAAAAATCAGAAATTTATCCTCTATTCGGTACTTAAGTTTTAAAACCATTTCTCAACACATAATTAACCAATAATTTGTCCAAATCAATCATTCTCCAAATTCTTCAAAAATATCTTATTTTTGTTATATTAAATGACAGATTAATAAATTCTTTTTTATAAAAAATTCACATATGTTTTTTATTCACTTATATACTAAAATTTTAAAAAATATGTAAAAAATATGTTTATATTTTGAAACGAACTCTAAATCATTTACGTAGGAAATGCTAAAAAAAATTGAAATTAAAATTAATCTATTTTAAAATTCACAATATTCCCCTTTAACATAATTTTGAATAAAACTTACATAAATGATGAAATTGAAACTGCCCTAAAAAAATGTCATTAATAAAGATGTGATTTCTTATCTACTTGATATATTAAATAAAGGAGCTCCTCCGTGTCAAATTAATCAAACACATGTTGTGCTGATACCAAGAAAAAATATCAGTTAACAAAAGATTTATCGCCCCATTCGTTTGTGTAATATTTTGTATAAACTCATATCTAAAATTTTTGCTAATAAATAAAAAAGGGGTATTGCCATGTGTGATAGCGAATCAAAAAGTGTCTTTGTTCCTGAAAGATTGATTACATACAATGTCCATATTACATAAGAATTATTTCATTAGTTCCGAAAAAAATATCAAGGGAGTCATGACCATGAATTCATATATTTTTAAAGGATATGATAGGATAGAGTGGTCATTTATTGAAGGTATGATATTGAAATTGGGTTTAGCTGCTAGATTTCTAGAGCTGATTATGAGATGTTTGTCACCAGTCTCGTATTCCATTTTATTTAATGGTTTTCCTTCTACACGATTCTCACCCAGGACTACGCCAATGCGATCCTATATCACCGTTCTTGTTTCTAATTTGTGCTGAAGGTTTCTCTGCACTTTTTCAAAATGCTGAATCTAAAAAAATGATTCATATTGTGAAGTTGGCCAGAAATATCCCCCTATTTCCCACCTATTTTTTTGCAGATAAAACTCTATTTTTTACCGGAACTAGTGACACAAAAACATAAGACATTCAAAACATTCTGAAACTCATATGAAGCACTCTCAGGTCAAAAAATTAATTTGGAAAAATTTGAGGTATCTTTCAATCGTTATATTGATTTAAATTTGCAAAATTCCTTTCTAGTGAAGTTGAATTTTAAGGCTGTAACAGAGAAAAAAAATATGTAGGACTTTAAACCTACACTAGAAGATCTAAGAAAATTATTTCTGAAATGGTTCAGACTGAGTTTGGAAGAAGGTAAAAGGATGGAAAGAACGATGTCTCTCGAGAGCAGGAAGGGAAATTCTACTCAAGTCGGTAGCCAAAGCCATCCCAACTTATGCTATGCAGTGTTCTAAAATATTATATGGTATTCTCGAAAATATATGTTCAATTTTTAGGAAATTTTTTGTGGGGTCAAAGGATGCATGAGGAGTGGGTCTGAGGGATCTCAAATTTTTTAATAAGGGTCTCCTCGCAAAATAATGTTGGTTTTTAATTTTAAATCCAAATTCTTTTGATGCAACTATTTTGAAGGAAAATACTATTATCGAACGAATTTTTGGGATGCGAAGGTAATTATGAATGCGAGCTATACATGACTATTCTGTCAGCATGGGATTTACTTCAAAGCGAAACAGTATGGGTTGTTGGGAATGGAAGAAAGGTTCGTTTCTGGAAGGACGCTTGGGTTCAAATCCTGCCAGATGGTCATATTTTTTCTCAGCCCTCTCTTTATCTATCTGACATTGTGGTAGCTGATTGGAGAATAATAGATTGAACAAGTTGGATTGAACATGCCCAACTATGACCTCTCAAGATATTAGTGCTACCAAAAAATGTAAAGTAGCTGAGAGTAATCAAGAGAATTTCTTAAGTGAGAAGTTCAATAAAATAAGAGAGTTCACTGTGAGAAGTGCTTGCCATCGTGAAATACAAAGGAAATTTAAGGCCAAAAACTCTTCTATTACAGAAAAAGTCAGTGGCTATGGAAAAAAGGTTGGAAGGTAGGTGTGTCAGAAAAGGTCAAAAATTGTGTATGAAGAGTGACTCAAAATGGTTTGCCAATCAAGGTTAGTCTTTGTTAGATATTGAATACAACACAAAGAGGGGTGAATGAATGTGTTTTAGATACTTTTAGCCTTTTTAAAACTTTTGTGGATGTGTGAACAAAATAGATAAGAAATGCAGTTATATTATGTTCGCAGAATTAAAACAACAAACACAATATTTCATAACTCACTTAATTTTGTATTAAAATCAAGTTATGTCTTGCTACAAATCCCGGGTTCTTTGTAAGAAAAGAACTCAGGTTCTATCTTGAGAGATTACTTGAAAATTTAGATCTGTTTTTTTACACTTTAAAACAAAGGATCGGTATTTACTTTATAGATTTGTGAACACAGGTTTACACATCATGCAATAAGATATACTAAACCCTACTTTAAGTTATCTCTAAAGCTTTCCATTTCTGGCTTAGTGAATCCTTGCAAATCTTGTAGGTTTGTGACCTTCCTTTGCCAGTTAATCTTGGCCCTTGATCTTGCACTCTTCAAGCTACTTTTGTAGACTTTTCAATCTAAGTGATTAGATCATTTATTGATTGATAACCTTGAATATTTAATTTGTCTGCATTCTGTACTTGAGTTTCACATCGAGATCTCCAGTGTGTTGTATAGAGAATTGACATCTCGATAAGTATAATGGCTTATCGAGATCTCTTAGTTATCTATAAGTGTCTTTGACTTGTCGAGGTCTCTGAGTTCTCTATTAGTGAACTTGGCTGGTCGAGGTCTCCAAAACTCTGCATGTAGAAATGACTTGTCGATATCTCTGAGATCTCTATATGCATTTTGACTTGTCGATATCTCTGAGATCTCTAATGAGAAATTGACTTGTCGATATCTCCAATCTTCATATCTTCATTTTCACTCGTCGATATCTCTGAGTTCTCTATATGCAGAAATGGCTTGTCGATATCTCAGAGTTCTCTCTATATATTTTTACTTGTAGATATCTCTGAGATCTCTAATGCTAATTTGAATTATCGATATCTTAAATCTCCACATCTTCATTTGACTTGTCGATATCTCCGAGATTTCTCTATAAGCCATTTTGTACTTCTCGATATGTCATTCTGAATTTCTCGAATGACTTCTCTATATGACTTGATTTGTGACTTGTAGATATCTTGACTTAGAACATTTTTCCTAAAATAGATTTATTCAACTCCAAGCTTCTTCACCTTTCCTCTGAGGCATGATCTTGTTGATCTTCTTTCAGAGTTTATTTTTAGGCTTGAGACTGTTCACATAAAAATACTATAGTCTGATCTTTAACATTTTTACAAACTCGAGTAAAACAATACAAAATACAGATTTAGACTATCATACAACTAAATCTTAGGATTGTAAATGAGACTTAGTCTTGTTATAGTACATGCAAGTCTTGCACAATAATCTCCCCCAATTTGTAAGAAGATTGCCTGCCACAAATTCATGCCTGATAACAAGACTAACCCAAAGTTATAATGAAACAATAAAAGATTCCATAAAAATTGCAAAACACAAATACAGCTTTTATACACTGAGTGATTGCATGAGTAAGTACATTCATCACATAAAATTCTCATAGCCTGACTCCTTTCTAATGAGGTCCTTAATATTTACAAGTACTTGAAGTTCCTCTATGATTTCAGTCGCTCTTAGAGCTTCCACAAGCTTGAGCCAATCATCCAATGAATAACCATTCAAGTAACCAACCCCGAACCTTGAAAATCTGCCAACTTTTATGTTCAAAAAGTGTTCATCCTTAGAAATCCTGCTCATCCCCTTTGCCTTAAGCTTATTTGATCTTTGTTCAAATATGAAAATTTCTTCTGCATACTTCCGATCCCTTTCTTCCTTTTCAGCCTTTATTTTTGCTCTTCTTTCATCTCTTACTTTTAGCCATACACACATCACAACCCTCCATTCCCTTGTACTTGAGTCCTTATCCTTCATTAGGCTAATCACCCTCTTAAATTCTGTGGTTGAAAATGTGTCCATTAAATATCTGCCAAGTAGAGTGAAAGTGCCATCTTGATAGTAGATCCTGACTTCTCTCAATGATACAACCCAAACTTTGACTATTTCTTCAGCTAATTGTTGAAAGTAGTCATCATCTGTGATGCACCAATTTAAAGGTAGAAAATTAGTCTGATTAAAGGAATTTCAGACAGTCCCTTCTTCAACTTGCAGCTTCTTTGATTTTCTCCCACACTACTAAAAAATAGACATTTACCTACTAATAATTTACCTACCAAATATTATTGGTAGGTAAAAGGCATCTTTACTTACCAATAATTACTGGTAAAAAGTATTGGTAGATAAATATAATATCTTAGAAAATTGTTATAAGCTACCAATAGTAATTGGTAAGTAAAGAGATTTAGCTACATAATTAATTAAATTGATAATATTTTTAAAATATTCCTTTTTAAATTGATGCTTACGTATAGCTTTACATGATAAAAACAAGGGCTAAAAACAATCCTACCTGGCCAAGATCTCTATAATATGCAAGATCATTTTATTTAGTTTTTTAATTCAATTAATCATAAACCAATAATATACATTTTCCCAATGTCAATGTAACAAATAAAACTTCTATTTGGTTCGATTGCTCTTCCCAGTATACATGAACCCTAATTGCTTCTAGGTGAACCCTGCTACAGGCAAATTGATCAGTGTTCTCTAGTCCATCTCTTGTATAGAGGTAATTAATCTATTCATCTTCTATATATAATACATACTTGTATATATATATACATGTTGTATGTATGTATGTATATACTACTTGCTAATACATGATGTAGATCTAACTAATTAATTACATCTAACTAATTAATTATAAAAATAATCATAGTGTATAGTTTAGCTTGATATGAGTTTAATTTCACATATTCTTAGAGGAAATAGTATATCCTTGCTATTTGAAATTACAAGTTAAAAGATCCCTCCTCGAATTTTAATACATATTTACATGTATCCCTTTTGTCTTAGTTTTTAATTTTAAATTTTTAAGCAGATCTGTAGTTTGCATACGATATTATAAATTTCTAAATTTATAATCTTTTTACTTTTTTAGCTTTTAGACTGAAATAATATTACCATTTATTAGATTTATTTTTTAACAGGGAGAAAACTTGAGATTTTTTTGTAGATGTAGATTCTAATATCAAAGTTTGTTCTGTAAATTTTTAATAATTTGAATTAGGATAAAATTATGTGCCAGGTTTCTTGAAATGCATCACTACATAGTACTTGTGTGGTAGTTTGTCCAAAATTGATGAAGATTTTTATTATAATCTGTGCTTGAAATGTAAGTGCAAGGTGACACTTTATGAAACTTAAGCTCTGATCTAGAAAAAATATAAAATGATTAATTGACCCATAGAACTACAAAACAAAGAGGGAAATTTTTCCCTGTCCTCTGCCCAATATATTGTTCTTCCTCAACTATTTGAAAGAAATATAAGGCCAGTCACATATAAAAGTTTAATTTTGAGTAATTATGGTAAAAATGGTTTTAAGTGGAAACTTGTAAAATAAAATAAGGGGTGATAATTTTTTAGAATAGGTAAATCCTTTCAAGCAAGTATAAGATAAGTAACAATTTGTAATTTTTTCAGCCAAAAATTAAGGTAATGTAGAATCTTGTTAGTAAATACTTAAACAAGAGGCAGAGTGTGCATTGCATACCTTCAGAAGATGATATTTTTCTAGCCTGCGGACCAGAGAAGCATCTTTAGGTTTATGATCCTAATAAGATGAGCTTAATAAGAGAACAAAGGAAATACCAATGATCCTGTAATATAACATAACAAACTAGAAACTAGTGCTGAGAAAATATCTCATATGTAGCATGTAAGTGAATCTTATTCCACAATCATATTAATATAGCCTCCATGCATATCCCTTACATACCTTTTTATAGAAGCTTTGTATCAAGCCAAATTCAGCATTTTTTGTTGCATCTCTTTAAAAATAACTTTTAAAAAAATTTGTTTCACTGTAAAAAAGACAAAATAGTAAGTTTTTTGAGTGAAAAAGTTTAAAGAGATCATAAATTAAGTATATACAGAAAAAATATTTTAAAAAAGGAAATAAACAGGGATAACTACTGTCCAAATTTAAATTTAGGGGCGTCAAACCTTTTTTTTATAGAAGATCAGATTTGATTAACATGTTGTTGTGGTATTTTTTATTGACAAAACATAATTTTGTTTTATTGCACCCTGATTTTGGCACAACTTATTTTGCTTGTATATTTTTTTTAACCTTTTCTGGTTCAAATTTTTGTAGGAGGGATATGGATCGCTCATGGATTAATGTACCAAATAAGTTGTCACCGGAATATGCAGATGGTATTGATGAATTTATAAAGGTCGCAAGC
The DNA here is from genome assembly GCF_009905375.1 of Apium graveolens. Taxonomy (NCBI): domain Eukaryota; kingdom Viridiplantae; phylum Streptophyta; class Magnoliopsida; order Apiales; family Apiaceae; genus Apium; species Apium graveolens. The sequence goes on from NC_133656.1 coordinate 174,014,510, forward strand.
AAGCAAAAAAACTCCACAGGGATGGTGCTATGTCCTTGTTGTCGATGTGTGAATAAGCTATTACAAAATCTCAAAGTGATTAGGTTACACTTGCTTACACATGGCTTTCTTAGTACTTATAAGATATGGTATTGTCATGGTGAACAGGTAGATGATGTAGAAGATGAAGTAACCTTAAATAGTCAATATGAGGATATAAAAGATGATCATGATGTTTTGGATGTAGGTCTTGAGGATGTCATCAATAGTAAGTATTTTAACATTGGTCCAAGTATTGATTTTCTTAGTGATTCTTCGGTTAATGTGGGTGACAACTATGATGCTTTATTTGAATCTCTTCACAAGCCTTTGTATGATAATTGTAAAGATTTTTCAGTCCTAAATGCAGTGGTTAGGTTAATGAGTATCAAGGTGGTTAATAAATTAACTAGAAAAAGCATTTGAGGATATTTTAAGGTGTTTTAAAGAGATGTTGCTTGAAGGAAATAAAATTCCGGAGAATTATTACCAAACAAGGAAGCTTCTTTGTGAAGTAGGTTTGGGATATGAGCAAATTGATGTATGTAGGTATGATTGTTCTATATTTTATGGTGAGAATACAAATGCTTTATCATGTCCAGTGTGTCAATGTAGTCGTTATATACGAAATAAGATCCCGCATAAACGACTTAGATGGTTTCCTCTAAAAGATCGATTAAAGCGTTTGTTTAGTTCAAAACATACTTCAAAATACTTGTGATGGAATAAAGAAGTATGTAAATCGGAACCTGGTATATTACGTCATCCGGCTGATGGGATGGCATGGAAGCATTTCGATAATACATACCTTGATTTTTCTGCAGATTCTAGGAGTGTGAGAATGGGATTGGCATCAGATGGGTTCAACCCTTTTTCAAACTTAACATCAACTTATAGTTTGTGTCCTGTGATATTAATTCCTTACAATATGCCACCTTGGGCTTCACCAAACGGTACAAATTATCTCACGTCTCTATTAATTCCAGGAACAAAATCACCCGGAAAAGACTATGATGTGTTCTTAAAACCACTAATTGAAGGGCTCAAAGAGTTATGGGATGGAGTGGATGTATATAATTCATATGGTGGGTGTATATTCAAACTTAGGGCAGCGGTACTGTGGATAATCAGTGATTTTCCAGGTTATGCATACTTGTCTGGATGGAGCACTGCTGGAAAATTAGCATGTCCCGTGTGTTTGGAAGATACAAGATCTAGAAGAATAACTGACAAATAATGTTTCACAGGGCATCAATGTTATTTAAATGCAAACCATTCTTGGAGAAAGAGCAGAGAATATGATGGATCCAGTGAGTTACGAGGTACTCCGAGAACTTTTACAGGCGAAGATATTTTAAAACAACTGGAGGAAGTCCCGGTACGTACAAATGGTAAAGCACTAATTAGTTCTTCTAAAAAACGTAAACGTGGAGCCAATGAGTTAAATTGGAGTAAAAGGAGTGTTCTCTTTGACTTACCATATTGGTCAAAACTTTTACTCCGTCATAATCTTAATGTGATACACATAGAAAAAAATGTATGTGATAACATTAAAGGTACCCTTCTAGATATTGAAGGTAAATCTAAAGATAATCTAAAAGCTCGTAAAGATTTACAAGACTTAAATATTCGTGAAGAGCTTTGGTTGAAAAAGACCGCTAATAATAAATTTGAAAAACCCCATGCTAGTTATACTTTTACAAAAGAAGAGGGTAAAAGTTTTTGCCAATTTATTCAGAGTGTCAGAGTACCAGATGGGTATGCTTCAAATATAAGCCGTTATGTTACTGATAGTAATAAGCTCAAGGGAATGAAAACTCATGATTGTCATGTTTTACTTCATAAGATTCTACCAATTGCATTACTACCTTACTTGACGAAGAACATTCGTGGAACTTTGATTGAGTTATGTCAGTTTTTTCAAAACATTTGTGCAAAAACAATTCGAATATCTGATATTGAAGAATTAAAGGATGGAATTGTCATAATTTTATGTAAGTTGGAGAAGATATTTCCCCCGACATTTTTAACTATAATGGTCCATCTTTGTGTACATTTACCAGAACAAGTGTTGCAAGGTGGTCCCGTGCACTCGAGATGGATGTTTGAGACAGAACGACATATGGGATTGTACAAGCGTTATGTTAGAAATATGGCACGACCAGATAGTTCTATTGCTGAAGCTTATATTGTGGACGAAGCTGTAAGTTTTTGGTCTAGATATGTTTCAAACATAGAGACAAGATACACTAGACCAGAATGAAATTGGGATTTACCTTTTCCAAAATATTAAATGGGCATTTTCAAGTCTAATGTCCATCCATTGGGGGTATCTTCTATCCAATTGTTAGGAAATTGGAAAAAGTCTATTCAATGGTATATCTTAAACAATTCTGAAGATGACATCCAAGAATATCTCGAGTAAGTAAAAATATTTTTTAATGTTATTGCATCAACGTATTTTATATAAGTTATTGATATTTGATACATACTTTTTATGTAGTGAACACAGGAACATTTTGCAAGAGAGAGGCCTTCAGAATTCAGATATTGAAATTAAACAAAGAGAGGAATTTCCATTATGGTTCCAGAAGAAGGTTAGAGACGATTTTAATGATTTTTTAATTTAACTTTATAGTTTTTGATATTTATTTTTTTGTAGGTGTCAAAAATGCAAGTGGAAATATCAAGGATTGTTAGTGATGATTTGTACTCTTTATCTCAAGGCCCATTGGAACGATATAATAGTTACCAAAGTTATATCGTCAACGGTGTTAGATTTCGCTGCAGAGCATATGATGATACCCTTCAGACACGATGTTCTGGAGTTTGCACTGAGGGTGATCATGATAGTGATGACGTTGTGTACTATGAAACCTTAACAGAGATTTTGCAGCTGTCATACCAATTCAATCGAAAAGTTTTTTTATTTCGAGGCAAGTGGTATAACTCCAATACAAAAGGTAGATCAATCTATGTGGATAACAATATGACATCCGTGAATACATTAACAGATTGGTATCCTACCGAGCCTTTTATTTTGGCAACTCAAGCTCAACAAGTTTTTTTATCTTCGTGATATGAAGCGTGGTTTAGACTGGAGGTTTGTCCAGAAAGTAAATCATAGGAATGTGTACGACATTCCTGAATTATGTGAAGTGTTAAATTATCAACCAAATAATGATGTGTTCCAAGAAGAAGAATCAATTCAATTGCCACCTTTAAACCAATTGAAGATTTGATTGAAAGTTCATCGTTAGTTCGAAAAGATGTTGCATCTCTAAGTGTTTCAGGTGAACTTGTCGATAAATTATTCGTCAACAATGAAAAATAACTACTTGTGAAGAAGATGATTTAGAGGAAACTGAACCAAGTGAAGGTTATGATGATGGAGATATTTTCTTGAATGATAATGAAATTCTTTGTTCGAGTGACGATGACAGTGACGAAACGTTGGACACAGAGTCAGATGCATGATGATTTTCCCCAGAATTTTGTATATTTCCTTTATTTACCGTAAGTACCTGATCCATGTACATGTTTTCATGGTTTCTTAGAATTCTGTATAATTCCTTTTCCGTTAGTAAATTATAGTTTGTTCATTAATCTCGTGGACTCGTGCGAAATGTTTGGTGTGTAATTAATTATATTTTTGCGAATGTGTGAAACTCTGTCTTAGATCATCATTAAAATTGACCAGATGATCACTTGGATGTTCTTAAGCTTCTTTAATTGTTGTACTTGTCGTAAAATGTGCAGACCTGGTGCAGGCTTATTGTTCCAGTCTTCTCCACGATCTATATAACCTTTTATTTACTGTAAGTACCTGTGTTATCTATGTACTTGTTTTCGCAGTTTCTTGGATTTCTTAATGTTGTTTTCATGTTTTACTACTTTTGCTATGATGCACAGGTATGACTAACTTGAAAAAATGCATATAACTGTTGGTTCTTTAGTGGTATGGAAATATAAACAGCCTTGTGGCTTTCTCTGAGTAGGAAAATGCAATTCACTTGTAGTGTCACCTGTCTCTCACAGTTCTAAAAAAATGTGACCTGTATGGCTGTATTGCTACTAGCCTACTAAGGTGTGCAAATAGCCAAATAATATGTAAAAGCTATAATTGACTTACTTATGTAGCTGAGATTCCTTGTGCACTTGTGAAAAATCTAAACTAAGCTGTTCTTCTAAGAATCCTATAGTAAATTCTAACATCTTTGTTGCTTATTTTTTTTTAATTTTTTTAATCTGTGGGACTCCAGGAATGCTCTGCAAAATATTTGGTGCCTGATCAAATATAATATGTTAATAGGTGAAATTTTGTCATTGTCAGGTGTTTGAGTACTTTGCATCATTTAAAGCCCCAGGAGAAGTTTTTATGAACATGCAACCTGTCCAGTTCCAAAGCAAGTGTTTTCAAGAGAGATCAAATGTTGGCATCACCATGATTTTTGTCTTTAAATTTATATATTATATTTCGTGCTATCATGGAGCTTTTTCCCAGAGAAGAAGTGGCACCGACAAATTATGCAGATTACTCCAGTGATAAATTATTTTCTTGGATAAATATAGAAGAATTTTTCTGATATGCAATGTTTGTTTATAAATTTATTTGTTAGTTTGTTGCATTTATTAGAAAATCCCTTTTGAGCAACCATTCATTTATTAAAAAATTCATTATGTAGCAAAACTTTAAAATTTAATGACCTAATTAGTTTTTGTAGTTATTTTCCCATTAAAATTATGTATAGATATGCACGGAACCGAAATATATTTAACACTTTTAAAAACATTTAAAATAATTTAAACACAAGTATATTATTTATTTTGATAATCTTGTATACTTAATAATATTTTTTAGATAATTCATATGAAAGTCACTTTTTTTTAGACTTATTCTCTGCTCTACACTTCTATATAACTGTGACAATTCATGTCACTTGATCCGATTAAATCTATTTTTAAAATGGATTAAATATATATTCTAATAAAATAGTTTTTTTTTTATAATTTTCTTAATTCTACAACATATGTATTAGCAGTAAGAATTTAGTACATGATACATAATATGAGATTGAGAGAGTAAATAACACATTTTTAATCATACATAAAATATTTTTTTGTAAGAGTTTAAAATCAAAATTTTATTTTTAAAATAATAAATAAGAAAATCCAAACCGACACTTATATTAAAATTCTGATAACAGCTCTCATATTTTAATTTACATTTGAGTTCATACATTTTCTTCCTTATTTAATTTGAAATGACAAGATGTTCTGTTTCAAGTCATTGTCGATTTAGATAATTTTTCAATTTTCATTGTTCATAGTTATTTTTTTTTTCAATCAAGTTTCTAGGAATTTTCATTTTGTTAATTTTTGGATTAGATTAAAGTGATTTTTTGGATCATTTTAAGAATATTAATTCTGATGTAAATTTGAATTATTATTTTTAATACCAAACACATACATATATATATATGTGTGTGTGTGAGGGGGGCTTGACAGATTAAGGCTTCTGTTTAGGATTACGGTTAAAAATTACTGTGCTGTTAGAAAAAGTACTGTTGAAAAAAGTATGGTTGTAAAAATCAGATAACTGTTTGGTAATTTTTTTGATATGTATATGTTTTGATGCAACAAATTAAAAATAATAATGTTTCTGGTAAGATTTGATGGTAAAATCAGCATGTTTCCGCAAAAGCTGAAAAACATTTTTTTCTAAAAGCATGGGGGACTTACTTTCACTAACAGCAGCTTAACATTTAGGCCAAAAACACTTTCCGAAAAGTAGCTTTTGAATTTTACCAAATAGTTTTTAACTGCTTTTCAGCTGTTGTTGCTAAACCAAACACACCCTAAGACTTTCTTATTAGCAACTTTTGATTTTTCTTAAAATATGGTTAGTGAAATGTTAGAATAATAAAATATAATAAAAATTGAAATGAAAATAATAAATTTCATTTTAATGATATAGAGTTAAGATTAGTGATAAGTGACCTTATCTTTTTTGTGTGTTTTAAAAATCATAATTTTATATTATAAATTAGTTTAAAAATATTTTTCATTGACCTATTTTTTAGAAAAATCATTAATTAAACAAAAGATGTAGTTCTAGTCAAAATATAGTCATATTCGGACTTAAAGAGCATTTGTGATTATGTGTATATCACAAGTTGAGACAAAGAAAAAAACGAGTTGAATTTGAAATTTTTAATATATTTGATATTAATAAAATTATATTATTTTTTCGACTAATTTATGTAAAATTAACTCTTTAGTAAATCATTAATTATTTTGAAAAAATAATAATACATAATAATTTATAAGATAAATAAGCCTAATTATTTTAAAAAAGATCTAGCTAAATTTGATAGCTAAAATATTATTATATATTTCATAAAGGCAAAATTTAAGTATTGCGATATTCATGTTTCATGTAATGTGAAATTTTTGGTTCTGGCGTTTTACATTCCCCCCATTTTTTATTAATTTTAAATATTTTATCTACCTAGATGCATAAGATTAGGTATAATTGTGAAAATTTATCCCTCATTCCATCCAAAATTGGGTAATCTATCATCCACCTCTCTATCATCCACCTCTCAAACAACCGCCTCCCAAGTTTAGCCAACGCTAAGGGTGCTGCTTATTCTCTAATCGGTAATCAATCTTCGGTTTCTTTACTTATTTTTCTCTCATCGCTAATCAATCTCTCAATTTCTTTATTTCTGTGTGATTAAACAAATAAGTTATATACGCATGGATCATCAATATGTATTAGTGTATGTATTTGGGTATATAGATGATAGGTATGACTATATGTGTATTATAATCTAATATATTTAGTATACGGTTACTGTGTGCAATGGGCTATTTGATTTGATATTAATATGCATCTAACTACTAAACAGGGATTTGACATTATGTTCTATAAAATTAAAACTACCCTTGGTTTTAAGACCAAAAACTGGTCATGACATGGATGAATTTTTTTATAAAATGAACTCAGAAGTTATTACTTCCTCTTGAATATTAATGATGTAGCTAGTACTAAAAAATGGCTTTGTTCGTAAACTATATTTCTTTTAAGTAATCTTAAAATTTTGTAATCAATTGGACATGACTGCATATCATGTCGCCTGGACGCCGCACCACTCGGTCTATTGACGTAATCAAAAAGAGATACCAACAAAAGATACAAATGTCCGTACAAGTGAATCAAAAAGGGACACTCTTACTGATGCTAAGACTATAGAACCTAGTGCAACAACTCCGTTAACAGGTGAAAATGACAACAAAATAAGAGCAGGTAGTTTGTAATTTACTTTGTGTCCCTTTATTATTTTGGTATATTGCATTGTGATTTTTTTGTTGAGATAGATGTAGAACGAAAAGTTAACCCACGTAAAGCAACTCGTGGAATGGGGACTTCAAAAATTGCTAAGGCAGCCGCAACAGGAAAGCTATCAGTTGTTTTTGATGTAAATTGTCGTCAACCAAAATATAATAATGCAGAGAAATTTAATAATGAGATTAGATTTATTGTTCGTAATCATGGTACATTTTCTTATAAAGATTGGAGACTCGTTCCTGAGGAGGTCAGAGCACCACTACGTAATTATCTTTTGGTTATTTTTCTTACATTGTTATGTATTTATGTTAATATATATCCTATCTCAAGTTTCTATAAATTTGATAAGATGTTTTTATATAATTTAAAGTACTGGCATATGATACTAATCAATGATTTTAAAACTACAATAGTTTGTGTTTCATTAACATATAATGTTAGTCGATGTTATTTTTTATTTAATATTATTCGATGTAATATAATCTACCAGGATACTCCTAATTACTCTGCCAGATCTTATATGATAAAGTTATCTTCATGTATGCAAGCTTAGTTGACTATAGATAAGAAATATATAACATAATAAATTAAGTAATCATTACCAGCAGTGTTTAAATAGCACCTAATTTGCACACACAGTACTTTTATATATATAGGATTATCAGGTTTAACATTGTGAAGATACAAAACTCTTTGGCCCAAAGTTAAAAGCTGCATAATTATGTGATAAAAAAATTCATAAACACTGATTAACAATGTGTAATATCTTCTGCTTATATTCTTTAATTATAAATAATGAACTCATATAAGTAACTAAAGTAAAAAATACCATTACTACAGTGACTCCTATCACCTAGCAACACATGTTCCTGTGATTGAACTTCTTGTCAAAAGACTTTCACTGCCGCTGTAATGTAAAAATGGAAATCAAGAGAATTTAATAATAATAAGAGATAATTAATATATATAATAACTATGATTTTAAATATGAAAATAGCATAACAAAATAAAATTACTGGTAGATATAAAATGAGATTTTAAATGAAGTTTTAGTGAAAAGATAAAGATATAATATAATTGTGCATGTACATGCAATTATAGCTAATTTTGTTCTATCTGGTGCCAATATTCATCTGGGCATTTTAATATGAAAGTACTTGTAGTGAGACCAGAAAACGTAAATATAACTATGCTGGAAAAGAAACAGGTTAATGATTTAGAAATGAGGTTAATGATTTAGAAATGATTTAGAGTTTAATTTATGAGCATGTCTATTATATTTTTAACCAATATAATTGGTAAATGATCAAAATCACCACTACATCTTTATTTTGTCCTTGTATATATAGATTATAATATCATATAAATCACTTGTACATGGAGGAAGCTAAAATGTAAAATGGTATCCCTTATCTAGAAGGATATTAAGAAAATGAGTGTTTATAAAGTGTTTATCATGAAGTTTCATGCAGTATAAGGTATCACTTAGATTATTTGTCAGATCCTATTTTCATTTATTTATTCTTTCGATTTATATCCTGTTTTCATTCATTTATTCTTTTGAGTTCCATATATACCCGTTTATGATATATTTTATTTTATCTACGCAGGAAAATTTTGACATTGACTTGCAGGATAAAACTACTATATTGTGCATTGATGATCAAATGAGAAAAGCATGGAAAACGCACAAGTATAAGTTGCATATGTATTTTAAATGCATTGGAGGTATAAAAAATGTTGAGATGGCGAAGAAAAAATGACACCCAGACCTAAATGAGGACCGACAAGAAGATTGGGAGATCTTATGTGATCGATAGTCCACTGATGATTTTAAGGTAATTTGATTTTTTTGATCACATTTGTTATTTTCTTAATAATTTATTAATTTACTCTATTTTATTTTCTTGGGAAAGAGCTGTTAAAAATACCATCAATCGATCTAAAAGACCATGGGAGTCTAAAAATGGATCAGTGTCAACAACACGCCATCATATTCGATGTGGAATGGAATTAACTTCTTTAACAGGACAAATTGAAACATGGCATCTAAATCATTTTGATAAAAATGGATGGACTGGTCCAGGCCTTCAAGAGCTATATGTGAGTTAATTTATCTTTGTTTTTTACCTGCTACACATTTAGTTACTTTGTTTTGCTCTGCTTTGAGGTACTGACTTAAAATAATGTGTAATTAACCAGGATAAAATGATAGATATTAGAGAAAGTTATTCTCCAGAAGAAATGTCAGATAAAGAAATCATGAAAGCAGTACTTGGTCGTGATTCTGTACATTTACGAGGATGGGGAGATCTGGTGGAAAAACTAACAAAAGAGCATGTGGTACTACTACCGAGTCTAATCAATCGAGTTATCAAGAGTTAGTTCAACATCTTAATGAGGCAAATAATCGTCTTGACGAAGTTGTTAATGTGCTACGCCAAACAACCTTATGGCACAACCAAAGACATCTCCCATAAATGATGATTTGGATGCAAATTTAAATGATTTATATTAAACTTTCTTTAATGATTGTTGGAACTTTAAATTCTATGTAACTTATTAGACATTTTTCGTTTTGTAGGTTATTATGCATTAAATAAAAGAATTATGTAATTATGGATTGTTTCTTTAATTCAAAAAAATTGTTTGAGAGAAATTGTATTTGTATCATGATAAAATAATACGTTACCATTAAAAAATTGACAAATGTCACATTTCTGAAACACGACATGTCACAATTATAAATGAGGTGGTAATGGCTAAGAGCTAACACGTGGCGCATTAACGAGACATGTGGCTCATCAATGAGGTGCCACGTGGCACATCAAGGAAGTGCCACATGGCACGCCATGGAGGCGCCACATGCTATGTCCATGAGGTGCCATGTGGCATGTCAAGGGGGGAGGTGCCATGTGGCATGTCGTGGATGTGCCATGTGGCATATCCATAAGGTGCCACGTGTAATTATACTAGATGACATGGTGGCATGCCACATAAGCGACACATAAGCTGTGGTGACCATGTAAATTAGTGACACATCATCTGATGACTAGCTATTATTGCGGGGTCCACAAATTATATTACCTACCAATATATAAATGTGTAGATAATGAGTCTTTCTCCACCAACTTTTACCTACCAGTCTTGACCAATACTTTATTGGTATGTATTTCTATTTACCTACAAATATCATACTTTTACCTACTTATACAATTGGTATGTAAAAGTCAATTTTCTTGTAGTGCCAATAGTTTTGAAATGAGTTTTGATTGGTAGCTTAAATGAAGGTAGGTTTGAGATTTTCTTTAGGGTGGTTTGACTAGAAGTGATTGGTATTTTAAGTAAGGTTTTTGTAGTTGGTTTGTATAAAAGTTTAGGCTTAGAGGTTAAGGGTAGTTGAGTGTTTGAGCTTACAGGCTTAGTGGTTTGAGTTTATGATATTTGAGTTTGTTGGACATTTTTCTTTGTTCCCTCACCATCTTCCCTCTTCTTCCTTCTCTTTTATCTTCTTCTCATCCCTTTTCTTATCTTCTAATTTGCTGCCAGCTACCTTAGTAGATTGACTTGTATTTGAGCCAGAAGGTTTTTCATCATCTTTCTTCTTCTCATCATCATCCAAGTCATCCTTAGTATTGATTTGTGTTTTGGGCAATTTGGTTTCAGCATTTTTTAAATATCTCCCCAAAATCTTGATCATGTCTTCATCTTCAACAGTCTTGTATTGCTTTGTCTTAAAATCTATTTCCAGAGTCATTATCAGCTTCTTGTTTGCCATGACACATTGCTTTGGGATTTGAAAATGTTTGTAATGTTTGGTGGTTGGACAGATGTATGTCACTCCCTTGCTTGATTATAGGTATGCTTCTGGAATAGCAGCTGCTTGAGCCTTCTTTAATTCATTGAGCAAGTGAGTGTCTTAATGAATCACTCTGTTGACTTTATTGATCAGAATGTCCAATTCAGATGCCCTTCTTGTTATGAGATAATTAAGGGACACCTGCATACACCTATCCACACCAGAGTCATTTATGCTGACAATAATTCTTCTCTCTTGAAAGCCATCCACAGTTACCATGATCACCCTTAAGAAATTTACCGTCTTGTCAAAGGCCTTTTTGTATGTGAAGAAGTTGTTATTTAGAGAAGCCCTGAGAGCCTTTAGCAATTCATCAAATTCTCTGCTTAGACTAGGTCCCTTAGCTGATTTTAGTAGCCTCTCTATCCCAACATCAACTTGCTATTCAGTTTCCTTGGATTTGTCTTTTTGAGCTTAGACAGATGATTTTAGCAACCTAGCCTCTATCTCCCCCTTAGGCTTGTTAGCAGGCAAGATGAGAGTTGTAGGGATTTCAGGCCTAACAGCTTCTGGTAGTGCAGAAAATGGAATATTTAGAGCACCCATGATAGCTCTCAAGGATACCAAATTTTGTATTTGAAGATGCTTATAGGAGTCCACCAAAGTCTTGATGTCAGCCTGTTGACTTTGTACCAGAGCTGTGAGTTGAGAGACTTGAATTGTTAATGAATCATTTGATGACTGTAGAGTGGAGACTTGAGTTTGAAGAGCTTGGATTTGCAAGTTGGTTGATGTTGATATTGGTTGTTGAGATCCTGAAGAGAGAGAAGTACCAAATGTAGCCTGAACTGATTCCTTGATGCCTTCCATCAACATAGCAGATGGTTCATATCTAGCTTGTTGAAGTTGATCCAGTTTGACCCTTGTGTCATTGTTACTGGTGAAATTATTCTGGACAACTTCATGGAGAGCCACAAAGGACTGTTTGAGATTCTTGATGCTTTACTCCATGCTAGTCATATCAAACCTTTCCATTTGATTAGTAAATATTTGGAATTTATTCTTGATCTCTACTTGAGTTGGCACAGGGTCATCAAGCTTGTCTTTCACCAACCTTCTTATCTTGTCTTGATGGCTGTCCAGAGTCTGTTGGAGTGCTTTACTCATAAGATGAAAAGCTTTTAGTTGAGCTTTGTAGACTTCTGTCACAACATCATAGACTTCCTGTGGACTGAGTGCTTTGACATTGCTTCCCAATATTGTGATATATTCTCCTTTAAATCTTTCCAAGAATCCATCTATGCTCAGGCTAAAATCCTTGTCTAACCAAGTATTCACATTGCCATCTTTTTCAACTTCATTGAAAATTTTCTGCTGTTGGTCTTCAACATTTGTTTTGTAAGACAACAAGATTGCTTGATAGTCCTGATTGGACATGTCTGTTGTAAGAAGTTGTTGTGTGATGTTGGCAAGTCTAGATAGTTGATCTACTAGAAGGTCATTCATGGCGATTGGTTGAGCCTGAGCATCCTGTAGCCATGAATACTTGCTTACAATTGCCTATTTGTGTTCTATCTATACCATTAAGTAAATGAATGTCTTGAACTTTATGGTTTAAAGTAAACATTATAAACCTAGGAAATAAAATTTCCTTACCTCTTGCAGTTGAAGGCATTTTGAGCCTTGTGCTTAGTTCCTGTAGAATCAGAAGCCCCACATTTAAGTGTCTGTTGTAATCCATGGAGAATACCATCTTCTGTATCACACTTAAAATGTTATCATACCCTGTCATCCTACATGTGAAAGCTCTCACAATAAAGTCAAACAGGAATGACCATTCCTTCCTCAAATTCTTCTTGTTCAGGATGGCTAATTTGATCCTTTCACTGTAATTGATGAAGTCCATGAATTCAATTAGCTCATCTTGAGTTGGGACCCCCACATTGACACACTCTCAGAAAACTCTATTTGTTGTCCTTGAATGGAGCAATTAACCACCATGGAAATAGCTTGGTTCTCGTGCACCACTGTCCTCACCAAAACTGTGTTCCGGAAATCCCTAAGAACATCTAAGTACAGTACTGGATTTGCAGTTAAAGCACTTGCAAAGTATGTTTAGAAAGAAACTTCACAAAACTCTTGAAATTATCAAGAGCTTGGTTTGCATCTGTAAATGCAAGATAGTTGATTCCTTCCTTTAGGATAAAAGGTCTAACTATGTTTGATGCCATTTGAAGTGTTTGAATTTGAGTGGTTAAGAAAAATTAGAGATAAAAAGCTTGAAATGAGAGAAAACGGGTTGAATTTGGAGAAATTAGGTCACTTGGAGATCTCGAAGGCGTAAAGAGGTGTATGTCGAGATGTACGGGTATTTATAGTAAAAGGTAAATGACTTGTCGAGAAGTAAAAATAAATGTTTAGAATTTGCTTATCGAGAAGTCATATTGAGAGAATGGATACATATCGATATGTCATTTTCCTGACTCTTGTCGAGAACTAGAAACTGACTTATCGAGATATCAAATAAATACCCAGTTTGTCTTGAATGGAATGGATTTTTTCAATTTTTATTTGGATAAATCAAAATAAAATCAGAATGACTTTATCAAAAGTACTTTACCAAAATAATTTATTAAATTAAATTATTTCAGTTCTAAGTTTTTGATAAGTCTAACATTCATACTTGTAGAGAACTTTGTGAATTATCACTTATCGAGATCTCTACAATGACTTATTGAGAAGTTATAATAATGCTTGTCGATAAATCCTTCGAAAAGTCAGAAAAATGACTTATCGAGAACTCACTCGAGAAGTCTCAAAATGACTTGTCGAGAAGTCAGTTAGACTTATCGAGAACCCAGTTCTCTATATACTTTTGTTCAATTTGATTCCACCTTATGGTAATTTCACATATTGAAAATGTAAATTAACATTTAAACGGTTTTCTCAGAACTGAAAAATTCCAAGCTAAAATTTTGAATTTTAAAAAATAAATATACATAGATTTCTGAAATATTTATGACTCATATTCCATTTAATTTCCAATTAAATCAGATTAATTTTGATTTATTAAAAATCAATCTGCTGCACAACATTAACTGAGTTATTGCCTTTAGGATGAAAAATTTAGCATTCCAATTTCACCTACAAGTCTAGTGAAAGTAGCTTCATCTTTAGTAAAAATATCAGCTAATTATTTTTCTGTTGGAACAAAAATGAGCTCAATGGTACCATTTTCAACATGTTCTCTAATAAAATGGTACCTTACATCAATGTGCTTTGTTCTAGAATGATTAACGAGATTAGCCACAATAGATATATCACTAGTATTGTCACACATAATTATAATTTTGTGTAACACTAGGCCATAGTCCGTTAGCTGATTTCTAATCCAGAGCACTTGAGCACATCAATTCCCAGCAGCTATGTATTCAACCTCAGCTGTGGAAGTTGACACAAATTATTTTTTCTTGCTATACCAGGATACACGTCTTTGTCCAACAAATTGACAGCTTCCACTAGTTCTCTTTCTGTCAACCCTGCATCCAGCAAAATCTGCATCTATGTATCCAACAACTTCAAATCCTGTTCCCTTAGGATACCATAATCCCAAGTTTGGATTCCCCTTTAAGTATCTGAAAATTCTCTTCACAAACATCAAATGTGATTCTTTTGGATTGACTTGAAATCTTGCACACAAACATATCACAAACATAATGTATGGGCTGCTAGCAGTCAAATACAGCAAAGATCCAATCATTCCTCTATAACCTGAAATGTCTATACTTTTTACTTTCTTATCTTCATCCAAATTTCTAGTTTTACATAGGTGTTGATGCAGGTGAAAATTCAACCATACCAAACTTCTTCAATAAATATTTATCATACTTGGTTTGGCTGATGAAGATTCCATCACTTTTTTGACTGACTTGAAGTCCAAGAAAGTAACTTAACTCTCACATCATACTCATTTCATATTCAATCTACATGAGTTTTGAGAATCTTTGACATAGCTTCTCATTAGTAGAACCAAAAATGATATCATCCACATAGATCTGAACTAGGATTATATCACCATCATGCTGCTTGTAGAAGAGAGTCTTATCAATGGTTCCTCTAGTGAATCCATGTTTAAGCAAGAATTCTTACAGTGTGTCATACCATGCTCTAGGTGCTTGTTTTAATCCATAGAGAGCCTTTAGAAGTTGGTAGAAAAAATCTGGAAATTCAGGATCTTCAAAGCCAGGTGGCTGTTGCACATAAACTTCTTCTTCTAACTCACCATTTAGGAATGCACTCTTTACATCCATTTAATACACCTTAAAGTTTGAGTGTGCAGAAAATGCAAGAAAGATTCTTATTACTTCAAGTCTTGAAATTGGAGCAAAAGTTTCATCATAATCAATTCCTTCTTCCCGTGAGTAGCCTTTTGCAACCAACCTTGCTTTGTTTCTCGTGACAATCCCATTTCCATCCATTTTGTTCCTGAACACCCACTTTTTTCCAATTACACTTCTGTTCTTTGGTGCAGGAACAACTTCCAAACTTTGGTTCTTTCAAACTGATTTAGCTCCTCTTACATAGTAGATATCCAATCAGGATCAAGTACAACTTCGTCAATTTCTTAGACTCAATAGTGAAAGAAAGCATACATGTAAACATTCATTAGAAGTTGCACTTCTAGTCCTCACTCAAGCATTTGGATCACCAATAGTTGTTTCTCTTGTGTGACTCCTATCCCGTTTCCTGGTGTAAGTTTGTTGACTTGAATTTTCTAAATCTTCTTCATCATTGACATGACTTGCAGAACTTTCTCCTCTTTCTCCCCCTGAGTTTGTGCTATCAAATTTAGGTGGTTGAGATGAACTTCCACTCTCATGATTCACTTATTCAGTTGACTCTTCATCCATTCTGTTGCTTGTATTGACTTCAGCTTCATCTTCAGAATCACTATCAATATTGAGATTTTCAAATTTAAGGGCCTCAGCTTCATTATCATCAAGGCATTCCAAGCATGGACACTTGTCATCATCAAAAGTCACATCTGTGCTTTCCATAATTTTCTTTTTTTCAAGCACATAGACTTTGTAGACAGTTCTCTCCACTGAATATCCCAGAAAAATTGTTTCAAAAACCTTAGAGTCAAATTTTCCCACATATTCAGAGTTTTCTTTTAAGACATAACAATTGCTTCCAAACACATGAAGATGCTTCATAGTAGGCTTCCTTTTAGATAAGATTGAGTAGGGTGATTTTCCAAGATTCTTATTAATGAGATATCTGTTTTGAGTATAGCATGCAATGTTAATAGCTTCTTCCCAAAAATGTTGGCAATTTGGTATCCTGCAGCATTGTTCTAGCAACCTCTACTAGTGTTCTATTATTTCTCTCAGCTACCCCATTTTAATGAGGTGTTCTAGCAGCTGAGAATTCTTGAACAATGCCCTTGTCTTTACAGAATTCAGTTAAAGTTGCATTTTTGAATTCTGTGCCATTGTCACTCCTCAATCTCTTCACACAATTCTGATCTTCAGCCTGCTTCTCAATCTTCTTGATGTGTTCAATTATGATGTATGGAGTTTCGTCCCTAGAATGCATAAATTCTACCCATGTGTACCTTGAGTAGTCATCCACCATCACAAGTGCATATTTCTTCCTTGAAATTGATAAGACATTAACTGGTCCAAATAACTCCATGTGGATAAGTTACAAATGTGCACTTATAGAATTCATAGTTTTACCCTTGTGACTTGACTTCTTCATTTTGCCTTTTTGACAATTCTCACAAACTTCATTTTGAGAAAACTCCAGATTTGACATGTCTCTCACTAACTCCTTTTTCACCAGGGTGTTGATTGCATTGTAATTCAGGTGAGAGAGCTTTTTATGCCATACCTTGCTTTACTCTAGAGATGCCTTGGTATAGAAGCGACATAATCCTTCCTTATTTACTGAGTGTAAATCTGCAACAAACATGCTTCATTTTCTTGCTTCTTTCAAAGCAACTTCACTAGTCTTTTTGCTTATGATTGAGCATTCTCCTTTGTCGAATGAAACATTGAATCCTCTATCTGTGAATTGACTGACACTAAGGAGATTCACTTCTAAATCAGCTACTAGTGCTACATCTTCAATGATAAAATTTCCATAAATTAACTTGCCACATCCCATTGTAAAACCTTTGATGTTGTCTCCAAAAGTCACTAATGGGCCAGCCATCTCCTCAAACTATGATAGCAGTGCCTCATCATCTGTTATATGTCTTGAGCATCCACTGTCTATGATCCATATGAATCTCTTCATTTTGCCCTGCACATAATGAGGATTAAGTGTGTTTAGCTACCCAAGCAGTATTCAGTACTTTCTTCTTGCTGAAAGAATTTGCAGAATTAAAATGTGTTGATTCAGAAGGAACAGTATGAACAAATTATTTTACATTTTCCTTTTTATTTGTAGATTCAAAATTAACATATTTCATATCTACTCTCAATTTATGACAACTTGTCATCACTTTCATGTTGCAAAGTATGCAGTCAAATTTATCACAAAAGGAGTAAGGATCTTTTACATTTGCTTCATTATACTTGCAGGCTCTCACTTTTGGCTTGCTAACCTCCTTTTTACAAAGGTGAGTTAGATGATTTGTTGAGCCACATTTCTATTACTTTCTGGGGGTATCTGCAACAAATGCAAAGTTGTTGCTTTTATTTACTCCTATCTTGCCATTCCTGTTCTTTTTCTTCCTTCATGTATTCTCAGTTTTGACTTTCTTGACAAGTGTCTTAGGGGCTTGGTTAACCATGGGCTTCTTCTTTCTTTCAGTAGCAGGAATGGTTTCTTCAATTTTCATTTCTTTATCTTCATCTGCAAGTTCTTGCTTGATGACCAATTCCTCTTCACTGAAATTGACTTTACATGCCTTGAATAAAGGTGAGTCAATCTTTCTCAGCATAGTCGGGATATTTTCATTTACAGTTGCTTTGCTCTTGTCACCTTTATTCTTCTTGTTGTTGTTCAAGGCATCATAGTCAAGGCCAATGACTATATTAGCATATGGCTTATTCTTCTCATGGTACTGACCAACTAACTGAGAAGCAATCTGGAAGGACTTCAACTTTACTTCACTCTTTTCTATCTTTCCCCTCAACACAACTTCTATTTCACTAGCACACTTCAGCTTGTTCTTTAGATATTCATTTTCCTGCTTGACAGTTTCAAGCTCAACAAGCTGCAATTCCAAATTTTGCTTCTCAATCTCAAGCTTCTCAATCTCAAGCTTCTTATTAGCTTTTGACAGCCTACTAACCTCCTCAGTAGCTTCCACTATGCTAGTATGGATGTGAAACATCTCTATGCTCATCTTTTCAACAATATCTTTATATTGACTTATATTTAAATCAATAGTAGTAAGATGTGGTACCTCTATTTTTGATGAGGATGACTCTCCTTGCTCCAAGGCCATGAGTGCATAATTTCCAACCTCCTCATCTTCATCATTATCAGAATCATCCCAACTCTTTCCTTCTGCAATGTAAGATTTACCCTGTTGTTTCTTCAAGAGAGCTTCATACTTTGCCTCCAACTCAAGATAGTCTTTATCTTTCTTCACCTTTTTAGGCTTCCTGCATTCAGTAACAAAATGGCCCAATTCATCACAATTTAAGCACCTTATTTTTGATCTGTCAACAGATCCAGTCTTGTTGCCACTTTTGTCACCAGGAGTGTACTGTCCCTTTCCTTTCCAGTTGTTGTCCTTGTTAAATGTCTGTCCTTTACTCTTGGAGAACTTTGGCTTTTTCACTCTAATGTTAGAGAATTTTCTAGCTAGATAAGTCATGGATTAATCTAACTCATCCAGTTCATCCAATGTATAGAACTCATCTTCTTAAAGCTCTTTTGCTCAATGCTTGAGACAGCGGGAGTCTGGATTTCTAGTTCATCATCAGATGTCTTGCTATCATTAACAACTAGTGCACTTGTTTCATCAACAATGTGCCCTTAACCAGTTCTTCAGGATTTTCTTTGAATCATTTCCAATTCATATGTTTTCAAAATCCCATATACAACCTCCAGTGTTAACCTGCTCAAGTCTCTCCCTTCTCTTAAGGCTGATATTTTATGTTCAAGATTATCAGGAAGGGTGAGCAAAAACTTCAAGTTAACCTCCTCAACTTCATAGTACTTGTCATGAAGCTGCAAGTCATTAATCGGCTTATTGAATCTTTCAAACACATCAGTAACACTGTCCTTTGATTTTGCCATAAAACCCTCATACTGATACACCTATATTCTCCTATGATTTGAATTAACTTCCTCTGTACCTTCACACAGTATCTCAATCTTCTCTTAGATTTGCTTGGTTGTGTCATATTTGACAATATTGTTGTACATAATATTGTCAAGTGACTCTATCAGAATTAATTGCAGGCCACTGTCTAGACATACTTTTTCTTTCTTAAATTCTGTGTATTTTGAAGGATCTTTAGGACCATTATGAGCTGGGATGACCATGTCTCCATCTGTAGATTCTTCAATCCTTTCCATAGGAGTAAAAGGTTCATTTTTTAGAATCTGGATGTACAATGGATTGGCCATCCTTAGAAACAACATCATCTTTTTCTTCCATAATGTGTAGTTAATTTTATCAAAGGATGGTATCTTTATACTGCTTATCTTTTATGTTCATTCTTCCAAGATCTTGATCTGTTCACTTTCAGATTTTGCTCTGATACCACTGGTTAGATATTGAATACAACACTGGGGTGGGGGGGGTGAATGTGTTTTAGATATTTTTAGCCTTTTTCAAACTTTTATGGATGTGTGAACAAAGCATATAAGAAATGCAGTTATATTAAGTTAGTAGAAATAAAACAACCAACACAATATTTTAAAACTCACTTAATTTTGTATTAAAATCAATTTGTGTCTAGCTACAAATTCTGGGTTCTTTGTAAGTAAAGAACTCAGCTTTTATCTTGAGAGAGTACTAAAAAATTTAGATTTGTTTTTTTTACACTTTAAAACAAAGGACCAGTGTTCAATTTATTGATTAGTAAACACAGATTTACACAACATGCAATAAGATGTACTAAACCCTACTTAAAGTTATCTCTAAAACTTTTCATTTATGGCTTAGTGAATCCTTGCACATCTTGTAGGTCTTTGACCTTCCTTTGTCAGTTAATCTTGGCCTTTGATCTTGCACTCTTCAAACTGCTTTTGTAGACTTTTCAATCTAAGTGATTAGATCATTTGTTAATTGATAATCTTGAATCTTTAACTTGTCTGCATTCTGTACTTGAGGTTCATATCGAGATCTCCAGTTTGTTGTATAGAGAATTGTCATCTCGATAAGTATAATGGCTTATCGAGATCTCTTAGTTCTCTATAACTGTCTTTGACTTGTCGAGTTCTCTGAGTTCTCTATAAGTGAACTTGGCTTGTCGAGGTCTCCAAAACTCTGCATGTAGAAATGATTTGTCGATATCTCTGAGATCTCTATATGCATTTTAACTTGTCGATATCTCTGAGTTCTCTAATGAGAAATTGACTTGTCGATATCTCCAATCCTCATATCTTCATTTTTACTTGACGATATATCTGAATTCTCTATAAACGGAAATGGCTTGTCGATATCTCAGAGTTCTCTATATACATTTTTACTTGTAGATATCTCTGAGATCTCTAATGATAATTTGATTTGTCAATATCTCCAATCTTCACATTTTCATTTGACTTGTCGATATCTCTGAGACTTCTCTATAAGCCATTTTGGACTTCTCGATAGGTCATTCTGAAGTTCTCGAATGACTTCTCTATATGACTTGATTTGCGACTTGTAGATATCTTGACTTAGAACATTTTTCCTAAAATAGATTTATTCAACTTCAAGTTTCTTCACCTTTTCTCTGAGGCATGATCTTGTTGATCTTATTCCAGAGTTTATTCTTAGGCTAGAGACTGTTCACTAGAAAAATACTACAATCTGATCTTTAATATTTTTACCTTCTCAAGTAATACAATATAAAATATAGATTTAGACTATCATATAACTAAATCTTAGGGTTGTCAATGTGTAATATCCGGGATATATCGTGTAATTATTTTTGCTAATAGATAATTATAATGTATGTTCAGTACTATTTTGTGAATTATTTGTTAAGTGTTATATGTGTCTGGATGTTTAAAAAAATAATATTAATTGATTATTTTAATTTTTATATGTCTAAAATAAAATATAGATAATTGTCATATCTTCCTAATTATTTTTATGTTGATTTATGATTTTGTAGGAAATATATGGATTTTATAAAATCTTTTTCCAAGTATTTAAAAACTATTTTATACAATCGGGAACCAACTGACGTCATCTGTTTTTACGTTTTTATAACCCGTAACTCTTCTGAGAACTCCTTCCTAACCTAATTGCAATATTCCGAGCATTTTCCATGTTTCGACTTTTTCGATCCGGCGTACGGTTTGTCCTGTGCGGGTCCCGACGCAACATTTTCGATACATTATTCGTTTCGGTAAATCAATAAAACTCGTATTTTCGATAAACGGGATCTTTTTATTAAACTAACACAATTATCACCTCTTAATACGTGTAACCAGGCGTTGAGACCAAGACCGCAATACAAATTGTACTGGTTTGGATAATTATCCCAAAAACCGGTACCGTTTGGATCAGTTTTTATAAATAAATGTACCATTTTATATCCGGAATGATCCAACGGGATACTAATTTTCCGTAATTATAAATAGCCTTTACCGTATTTTATTTCGTACCAAAAATCATTTGCAGACAGTAATTACATAATTTTCCAGAGAAAAATTATATATTCATAAACCTTTCTGAAAATCAAACCAACAATCGGAGGTGTTACTGGAATCCGTTTGGAAAGCTCGAGTACTCAAAACGAAGGTCTTGAGGTGTACTATCGGAATATGTGTTCCATATCACTGTAGAATCAAAGGTTTATTTTCGGGAAATTTATTTTTTTTCGAATTATTTTGATTAAAAATAGAGAGAATTGCAGAATGCACCTTTAACTTTGGCCAAAATTCAAAGTTGTATACCTATTTTAAACAATTGCAGATTGCATCTCGTTACTTCCAAACCCGTTTCAAGTTGCACCCCTTTTATAATTTTCCGTTAAATATGATTGTTAACGTTAAGTGTTTGAAGGGTAAAGTTGGTATATTAGTATTTGAATGGTAATTGCAGCTTGCAACCCCTAACTTTCAGTTCGTATGCAAAATGCACCCCTTTGACAATTACAACTAAAATAATAAGGGTAAATAGGAATTTCAATATAAAATTTAAATAAATTTTTTAGTTATAATTCGAAAAAGGCTAAAAATATTTAAAATAATGAATTATTCCCCTACACTAAAAAAATAATAACGTCACATTATTTAAAAAAATTGATGCAACTAATTTAATATTAAAATTTAATATACATGTAATTTAAATTAATTTTAGTGGATTATAAATTTTTGGAATTAACAGCATGTAATAAAAATTAATTTGAAACTACGACTCAAAAGCTGAAAAATATAAAATATATGTAAAATTCAATTTTTAACACAATTTAGAACTAATAAATATTTGTTAATTAATTTCAAGCTGAAATTCCTATTTTGCCTCTACCCAATAAAGGAAATTAGGCAAAAGGGGTGCTTTTTGTACCGAGTTTCAAAGAAAAGGGATGAAAACTGCAATTTCTAAAAATAGGTGTATAATATTGATTTTGGACCAAAACTAAGGGATGCAAAATACAATTCTCTAAAAGATGTAAGTATGTTTTAGTTATGAAAGTACTAAATTATCCCCGTTGACTAAAGTTAACGGTCATATTTGACGAAAAATTACAAAACAGGGGCAATGCGAAACGAGTTTTAAAGTAATGGGATGCAATCTGCAATTATTCAAAACAGGTATACAACTTTAAATTTCGGCCAAAGTTAAGGGGTGCATTCTGCAATTCTCTCTTAAAAATATGAATTTTTGTTCGGATGATTTGATACTTGCATGTTGTAGAGCTTGTTTTCCTGATGATTTTCATATGTCATATGACTGATTTGGAGTTCAATAACATGTTCAAAATTGAGTTTAATCTTCGAATTTTAAAATTAGGGTTTATAACCCGTATGAATATTTTTAATTGAATTTGGGGGTTTCTTATTTCGGGATATATAGATGTTGTGGTATAGTGGGTTGTGTTCCTTGTGAAATTTGCAATCTATTAGTACAAGTTTTGCAAATCGACGAGGTCTGTAGCGAAGGGAGTTGTATTTTAAAGTTTTCGTCGAAGTCGCCGGAAACCGGCGAGTTTCTTGAACATTTTACGGCCAACTCCGAGATGATTAGAAAGAATTGATGGCATGGTTGTGTTCCTTGTGAAGTGTAGATGTGATCTGGAGGTTGTGAAGGTGTGACGGTGCCGGAGACGAGTTCTCCGGCGAACCCGTCGTTTTCCGGCGGGGTGAACTGCAAAATTGCAGTTTAGCCCCTGTATTTTTGTAGGTGATGAAGTTTAGTCCCCCAGGTTTCCATAATTTGCATATTTTGGATTCCTGTTTTAAAATTATTTAAAATCATATTTTCTATTTATTTTAATTATAAAAATCCGTTTTTAATTTCTGAAAATTCCAAAAATTATTATTTTAATTCCAAAAATTATTTTTAATTCAAAAATAAATATGAATTATTTAGTTAATTAATTTCAGTTAATATTTAATTGATTAATTGGTCAATTAATTCGAAAATTAATTGATTAATTGATTTAATTAATTATTAATTGATTTTAATTAATTATTTAATTAGATTTAATTATTTAAAAATGATTTAAAAATTCCGAAAAATAGTTTCGAGCTTTAAAATATTATTTTAAATTGTTTTCAAGGCTCGATAATTATTATAAAATTGTTTTGAAGCCAGATTTGGCCAACTGAACCCTGTTTATTACTCTGAAATTGATCCAACGACCCATTTTAATTCCGAAAAATATTTTAAAAATCATTTTAAATACCCGAAAGCCTGTATATGACCCGAGACTTCTTTATAAATGATATATCATTGATTGTTTGACATGTTATGTGCTATATGCGACTTGTTGGTTAACTGTCGGTCTATATGTTCGGTGTTTACTTGTTTATAGCGTAACTTTCAATCCGTTAATCGGATTTGGTGAAAAGAAGGGTAGATAGAAGTATGTTTCGAATAGAATCGTATAAGTTGAGTATTGATAGATGCTTATGATATGTGAGCAGAAGAGGCAAGGCGTAGGGAAGGAAAACAGAAAGTCGAGGAGTAGACGGTTGTGATTGGAAGTTAGTGCAGTATAGCAAGCTAGTATCAGGCAAGTGTTCTGAACTTTCTCGAGATATATTGTAGTTGATTGATAGTCCTGTTTTATATTGCAAGTGCTTTGAAGCACTGAACCCAAAACCCTGATTCCAGTTATTGATCTTGAGCCGTAAACCTTATTCTTTCTAAACCATTGATTGTTGTACACCCAAATACGAACCACAAATATACGATACTACTCCACAAATACATACAAACTAAATACCAAACACTGAATCGAATTACTTACATACTCAAACCATTGTACCTTATGCTTTGAAAGACCAATTCCTGGTAACCCTGAAATATTGATTCCTTTGTTATCCAATTCTTTCATTACCTAACAGTCAAGCTTTGAAATTGCCATACTGATCCCTTGTAAAGATTGAAACCATTTCCTTATGGAACATCCAATGTTGTTTATGATTCTGTTTATTACTTTACATTGTTTATTCTGTTATTATGTTAGAATTGAATTGTTTTTATAAAATTGTGGACCAGATTCGTGGTCAGACCATATTAATGGTCAAGTTAGGCCAATGTGTGCCTTGGATCCAGTAGTTTAAGCAGTGTTGTGTGCTTTGCTCGGAGTTAGTGTGTGACTGATCAGCAGCCTAACCTTGGTTTTTAAAATGAAAATATAATATCCAATTCTAAATTATAATTCATTGTTCACTTGATATCATAACCCTTTTCACTTGATGATCATTATTCTCAGTCTTGTCATTGAGACTTGCTGAGCTAGTTAGCTCATTCGTGCGATTTTGTTTATGTTCTTTTCCAGTTAAGAAGGAACCAGTTGGTAGCGAGGATCCCCAGTCCAGCGCGAGAGCTAGGGGTTCAGGTTGATCGAGTTAAGCTAGTAGGCATCTTTTGGAATAATTTAAGCTTGTAAAAGTTTGTAATAATGTTTAATACTCAGTTCTGAGTTTGAATAGTTGGGATTTGGATGGTTTGTAATATAAGTGTGTGTTTGGCTTGTGTGTATACTTTAACCTGTTGCGGTCCGTGATAGTTGGTAAGTAGGGTCACTGCGTATTATTATTATTATCTTTATTATTGTTATAAGCAGGTTATAAATAAGGTGTGTGTGTGTGGACCCCAAACTTCTGACCCGGTTTTGGAGGGCGCCACACAATGTGACTTATTCTTGTTATAGTACATGCAAGTCTTGCACAATAGTCTTGCAGATCGTGGTATACCTATTGGCAGGTTGTGCCCAATGTGCAGAGAAAACTATGAAACCATAATGCACATGGTACTTCAATGTAAAGAAAGCATGATTTTATGACACCTATCTCCCAAGATGTGGACTTAAACTTGTTTATGATGCATGCATCATTTAAAGTTGAAACAGATTGTCTCAACCTAGTTGATCTTTTAATGTAAAAAATTATCACAAAAACGATCAAACAAGTGGTAGTTTGTGACATTTTGAATGTTATTAAATTGTTTAATTTATGTCATTTCAATTATACTAGTAGAAATTTTGATAGGATATCACATACAATAGTTACGACCTCCATTTTTTCACTGAAATTTGTCTATGGATGAAACAATTCCCCATACTGTATTTTTACTTGTATGTTATCTTCTTAATTGAATGCAAACCTATTATTTTTTTAAAAAGTTAACAAAAATCACCTAAGCTGAATCAAATAAAAATAAAATTAGATTTTTTTAGGAAAATACGAGATATCTGAATTAGCTAGCAAAATAATTCGTAAATATTTAGATGTAACATGTATATTTTTTAATTTTTCATAATTTATAATCTCGAACGTACATATAAGCGCACAAATTAAAACACTTCAATTGTCCGGTCTTCGTAAAATATTTTGGGAAAAAATTCGGGTTAGATTTTTAATATAAAACTCGAAATGTTAGAAAAGGGGAGATAAGAACAGTAAAACAGTAAAATGGGTAAGGAAGGGTAAAAAAAGGTAAAATTGTCGACTACCGAGAAATTAACTCAGTCCGTCAAACTTACCTGACCGTTACCCCCTTCCGGTCAACCAAATGCACGGCCAGTTTTTCACCCCTCTCTCTTCCTCTCTTCTCTCTTATTCTCTTTCTTATCCTACACCCCGGCGCACTTTAGCAACTCCGCCACGTCAGATCTCTTCCCCTTTTCTCCATGGATAAACAAATCATAGTCGCTCCCACGCGCGGCGGCCGCGACGATTGTTGGAGCGAAGCTGCTACCGAAACTCTCATCGAAGCTTGGGGTGAGCGTTACGTGCATCTCAATCGCGGTAATCTCCGTCAAAAAGACTGGAGACAAGTCGCTGACGCCGTTAATGTTCATCGGACCGGAATTAAACCGCCGCGAACCGATATTCAGTGTAAGAACCGGATTGATACTTTGAAGAAGAAGTATAAAGTTGAGAAATTGAAGACGGCGCCGTCGAAATGGCCGTTTTTTTATAGGTTAGATGAGTTGATTGGACCGAGTTCGGTTAGTGTTGGTGTAAAAAAGTCGAAAAGGAGCTCGGTGTTGGCGAAGGCGAAAGCTAAAGAGATGGCAGGGTTTTCAATTAATACGAGGATGAGGATGGATGATTCGAGTGGTTCGGATGAGAGTGAGGAGTTTGGTGGAGGTAGAGAGGAGGTTGAGGAGGATGAGGATGTGGCGTTTAGTGGCGGTAGGAAGACGAGAATGGATTTTGTGGATTTTACAGAGGAGAGTGCGTATAAGGAGCTGGCGAGAGCAATTCTTAGGTTTGGGGAGATTTACGAGAGGATTGAGAGCTCTAAGCAGCAACAGATGATGGAATTGGAGAAGCAGCGGATGGAGTTTACTAAGGATTTGGAGGTGCAGAGGATGAATATGTTTATGGATACGCAGCTTGAGCTTGAGAAGATGAGGAGGAGTCAAATTGACGGGTCTAATCGAGGTAAAATCTTGACACTTTTAGTAAATTATTTGCTGTTTTGCATTTATAGCAATTGATTAATGTGGTAATATAGTACAATTATGCTCTTTTTGTGTGTGTGAGATAGTACCGAGATTGGCTTTTTAGTACTAGTTTGCTTGATGATTAACTTGGTGTTTGTTATATGTTCATATCTCTCAAGTCTTAAAACATATAGAAGTAAAGATTATGACCTTCCTTTTATGGTAATGTTATAGCATGAATATTCCTTTGCGAATCTATTTTTGTGGTTTACTTGAAAGCAGATTTTATTCTGTTGTTGCTTGTCAATAATCTGCAACAAAGTATGCGCTTCTTTTTTTTTTATGAATGTTTTAGTAGGAACTAGGATGGTAGACTTAGAAGCATGTACACATCTTGGAATCGGGTATATGGCGTGGTTATCAGTTTCATATTGAAAACTTAGGTTCTTGTCACCTGTTGTATAACAGAAGGGTACATATTCCGTTTTTTCTTCGAAGAGAAAAACACTAGGTATATGTTGATATGTGATGTTTCATATCAAAGATTTTGGTTCCTGTTATAGAAGAGAAGGGACATTCTTTTCTTGCACTTATATTAATTTGCTTCCTCATACTAAGAGTAATTGCATCGGTCTACTTTTAAAAATGGTTTAGGCTAACTCAACTATTTTAGAATTTGCACTTTTTAGTTTACGATTTCTCGTCTAAATTTACCTCTCATTCTTTGTATTTAAGTTCAAAACCTCAGGTGATCATATATACTTTTTGTCCAATTACGAATTGTTACTTTCATAATTTCATTTTCATATACATATATGTTTTCTTCTATCCATTTTTTTTGGATATAGTAAATAACACCTCAAATCAAACTCTTTGCCTATTTTAAAGAGTAGTATTCAAAAATTTATATATATCTCATATATACTACCATATGATTTTTTTGTTTTAATTTTCTAGTAAGAGAATTTGTTGTAATCTCTATAAAGTTTCTTTATAGAAACCTTTGACGTTTGAATTTGAAAGCATACACAATATATATACCAAAGGATGTTTTTAAAAGCATGCCATCCTAATGAAGATCTATGCATTGCAAACCCCACAAGCTCTTAAAATTATCTCGTAGGTGTTTGTAGTTAGAGTTAAGCTGGAGTTCCTGCAAGGAAATAATCTCATAGGTGTGTGTAGTCGGAGTAAAGCTAGAGTTCTTGCAAGGAAGGGGAAAGACTGTAATACTAAAAAATTTCACTTAAGACAGAGTAAATACACAATTACATCTATTAATGAAGCCTTAAACCTTTAACATGTCACCAATCCAAGCATAATTTTGTAACAAATTGACATTGTCGAAGGTGACTACCTGATGAGAATATCCCCTAAACAGTGTACTCAGCTGTACTACAAACCACATGGCTAAGCACATTTATATCTTAAAGTGAGCTGACTATGATGGAATTCAGATTATTATGACATGGGCGATGCTGTTGGGAACAAGATTCTTTTGGATGAAAAAATTTGTTAAAACTTGTTTATTGTTCACATGTTAATACAATTTTTGTCTGGTTATTTAGATGCAGATCAGACCTTGTAAGTATCATCCTCGCTCTTTTCTCAGTCTTAAAATTTACCATCAGTTCCCACCTAAAAAGTAGGGATTGCCTATGGGGTGCCAAACTATGTTCGGGATACTTCCTTAGTGCGACTGAGTTTGCCACTAGATGCATCTCCGTAATTTATTGTAAGGATTAGGGGGTGTGGGAAGAATCGGTAATATGAAGTGAAGTAAAAAAGAATTAAATGAGTGGGACTTACCATCTGAACCCTAATTTTCATTTCAAGCTCATTGAAAAATAGAGAGGGAGATGAATTCTCGCCGTTCAACCTCGTTGCCGGTGTCTGCTCGTTTCTCTTCTCCGCTAAGCATCTGTTCTCCTGTTCTCCAGTTTTCCGGTGTGTGTGTGTATGCAACGATGTGACGATACATGTATATCTGTTGTTAGTAGATAATACATGTATTTGTTTATATGTGTGTGTGGGCGGGCGTGCGTGCGTGTGTGGTGTGTGTGCGTGTGTGAGATTTAATTGTACTGACTCGCCTTTCGTATTCAATTAAAACAAGAATTTAAATTTATTTTTTTCCTAATTTAGCCTGTTTGTGTGCGTGTGTGAGATTTAATTGTACTGAGTCGCCTTTCGTATTCAATTAAAACAAAAATTTAAATTTATTTTTTTCCTAATTTAGCCTGTTTGTGTACTTCTAATAGTTTGTAGTTAATTAGATAATTATCAGTGCTTTATTATGTATTTATTTTAGGCAGATTATGGATATTAATTATCAAGTTTATGTTTCTAACCATTGTATATACTATATATTTTTATAATATTTATAATTTCCGTAAACCCCCCCAACCGAATCCCCATGGTTTTGGATTTGTTGAATCCCCGTTCTCCTGCAGCCATATCCCTGCTTCATAGTTTCCTATTGCATCAGTCTTAAATCCCTTGAAGGAAGTAGAGGACTAGCCGCCTAGGTTGTGATATGTCCTTGGTTCTTCTCCTGCCTCTTTTTATATATATCCTGTTTCCGAATGTTGTATAATGACTTGTTAACACTAGATAATGTTATAATAAAAATTTAGGCTCGAACAATTGGATAATTTGGATCAATTATTGCAACTTAGATCAATATGGAAACATTTAGATGGACTATGGTCTTTTTAATTATTTCAAAAGTTGAATTTGTTGGTTACGAGGTAGTCAAGAGGCCAAACGTGCTTTAAATTTAACAATGGCATATATACCCTTGGTCAAGAGGCATCAAAAAGTTGATTCTTAAAATTTGAAATCAAAAAAAAAAATTCAGTATCGTAATCCTTTCAGAATAAGTTGGTAATGAAAATAAGCAACAAGAGTAAACATTGCTCTAGAAATTAGCATTTAAAATCTCAATTGACTAGCAATATTTATATTGTGACATATAAGTCAAGGGGAGAAGTTGTACATGGTGTGCATTTGTTCTGAATAAAAAGTGTCGAGAGATACTCAGTGGGAGGCCTTTTCAGTGTGCGAGTAAGCGTTGTTTGTGAAACAGAGAATGCAAATAGGCATACCTGATAAAAATTGTTAAAGTACTTTTATCTTCTTCAGAATCTCACAGGTCTAGGCTGTTAGCTACAGTTTTACTTTTTAGCTAAGTTTGTTGTTTTTGATGAAGTCCGTTTGTCTCTTTCAGACCGAGCTAGAACTTTATATAAATTCATAGAAATGCAGTATTACTATCACAGATTCCCTTGTTTAATCAAGTAACCCAACTTAAAGAAGGCTTTTGATTGATATTATTTTAGTGCCACTTCCCATCATGTCTGCCTTAATAAATACTGTGATAACTTATAGGCATATGATTGTCAATCAAATTGGTTTGTTGACCATATGATTTGGACTTGTTGGTGGTTTCCCGCACTACTACACACCCTCTTTCAAGATTATTATTATTTTTACGCTATTTAGATTGTCCAGGTCCAGGAGCCGTATTAAGCTGAGCTGTGAATCATGATAGTTGAGTTCAGATGAGTTAAATATCTTGGGATTATAGGACTTAGGTTGATAGTTTTTTTATAAAATATTCTTTTCTGAGGCTCTTTCTAATGATGTATTGCTATGCCAAGGTGTTATTGAGTAGATTTTAAGTTTTATACATCAATCCCGTCATCCAGCTTTCAAGTTCCAATAATGCAAATTACTGTATTGGGAGAATGATTTGGTCGTGTCCAGTTTGCATCTGGCGAGTCCTGTCTTTGTAGTATATATAGAAGTAAGGTGAATTTTATATCTGGAAGCTATATGTCTATTAAATTCGGAGTTCCGTTGATATGTTGTTACTCTCTGTTTGACATATTAAAAACTCCTAGTTGTGAAATTTTGGCATATTAACAAATCATTCGTGTTCTGTAATTTCTTTAAAGGTAGTAGTTCTTGATTGAACTGATGGGATGACAATGAAGTATGATTTTAATGTGACAACACTGTCCCATTTTGTATGAGTGATCTCCTTATTTGGAAGCTAGGAAAGACTCTTTAAATCTCTACTAGCAAGGTTCTTTAGGTATAAAAGGAGGTTGTGATGAGTTTTTTAAGATCAACATGTGACACATTTATACTGTTTATTTGGTAGGATACGCCTAAATGTTCGTAACTGTAGTATTCATATCCGATCACTAGTATTTCCTGGTTAGCTGTTTCTCTCCATATAGAGAGAGAGCTGGATTTGTTTAATGGCAGTACAAAAAACCTTTAACTAAATTATTTGTAATTTTGGTATCTGAAGTACTACTAGAATGCAAGTTTGACATGTTTTCGAGATTTTAATAAACGTATTCAAAAAGATTTTTTTACTAGGAGCTGTTTTACCACATGTCTAACAAAGAGTAATTACCAGATGCATAAGCATCCCCCAAGTTGAAATGTTTTATGATTATCATTGGTTATACATGACTTCGTTGGTGATTTTTGAATTAGTTAGTACCTGCTTTGTACACCTACATGTTTATTACATAAAAAAACCTTTTAGTGAACATTTGTCTCAATTTGATGCAAGTATATAATGTTGCTGATCTCTCTCTCCTCAGGAAAGAAATTATAGACTATATCAAGTACGTGGAGGCAGGGAACGGAGTGAAATGGATGCTTTGCTAAACACCCCTTGTAGCGACCTTCTCTTGACATTGCTATGCACTTCTGTCATGATGTAGTAGTTTGTGGAATGAAAGACTGATATTACAGATTTGTAATTTGTGGTGTTGTACATGATAAGTTAATTTGCTCTCAAAATGTTGTACTCTATGTTCTGATTGTAACATGAAACCTTTATTTTGTTAGGTTTGAGTATTTAGTCTTCTTTGTGATTATTATCTATCATTACAAATTGCAGATAATATTGATTCCACTACATTGTTCTACACTGATGTTGTCAAGAGACTTTGCCACCAAAATGATAGGATTACATCTCATTTCAAATGAGATTGCACGGCATAGTTTGAATTTTGAAGGAATATTTTTTAGTTTTTATCTTAACATTCGGTTTATTTCAGGATTGACTTGGTATTTGATTAAGAACTTGTACAACATGTGATGTTTTATAAACTGTAGTAGACACGTCCCGATTTCTATTTTTAATGTAGCGTGAGAGGAATCGTAGTTGCTAATCCATAATATAATCAACTTATTCTCGAATACACGAGCTGTTGCCTTGGAAATCATAAACAGGACTTGCATATTTATGTTTGAACTGCTATAATGCAATCTTATAAAGAGATATTTAGAGATCAACGAGAGAGAGATCGTAACAGAAAGATAGCTTCATTAACCCATTGCTGAAGTCACTGTGACCCGGGTCTTCAATATATATATAGTGATCGATCACGTAGAGATCATAACAGATACGGAGGTTCACTAAACCCACTGATGATGCCTGCAGTTTGATCCGTGCCGAAGACTTGCTGGTCGAAGAATCCATCATATATGGGATTGAAAGGAAGCACGTCTAGCTGATCATCAAAGGGCAACAAAGAAGTGGAGGCCTTGACGACAGCACAGCGCGCGAGACGAGCTTTTGCAACAGCAAGATCATGTTGAAGCTGAGCCATCTTCCCTTGCAACGACGCAATCTCCCCAATGCATCCGTAAACCGGGTCCTTAAGCCTGGCTTCCGCCTCGAAAACAAGCGTGTTGACAGCATCCTCCCTCTGCTCCTTGACAACCTCATTCAAAATCTTGCTCACATTGCTAGCTCCAAACACTTTATGAACCTTAACGAACTTCTTAGGCTCGTCGGAAGGGAAGTAGGGCGCGAACAAACAATTGGGAACACATCTCCTCTTCAACAGCTTACAAGCAGAACAAGAAGAGGTGGAACGAGGCTCTTGACTCCTCATCATCACTTTTTCTTTATGTCAAGACTCTCCTATCCTCCGGGCCACCACCTTTATATCCCTCTTTACACCACATACTTAACCTTAAATAAAAAACAACAATCAAATCCTAATAACGCAATTAACATGCATGTTTCTACTAACACAAACAACACAATGTCACAAAAATCGAAGTGCATATAAAGGGAACATAACATGTCTTTTTTGCCAAGAGATTACAAGAGACATGATAATGCATTGAAGAAAGCAGATGTGACAATTATGGCTTAGGTGTGCCAAGACATGATGGTTCATCAACAAAGTAGATTGATAAGAGATTTTATATGTTATTTTTTTGAAGTTGCTATATATGAAAAGATAAAACATTCAACAAGGAAACCTAGGTCTGTAAAATGGTGTAGACCGGAAGGGTATGTTGGGGAATCTAGTTAACATAGAGAATAAAAGATTTAAACAAACAAGGAAACAAGTATTGGCCAAGAGGGTATGAAAGGGAATCTGGTTAAGATATAATGGGGCCAAAATTGAAGAAACCAACAGTAACACCAACAACATTGTATCTCACCTCATTATATATATAAATCTATTATGGAGATATGCTAGCTAGTAGTGTCTTGTCTCAACCCTCATATCATATATGTGTGTATATATATTTTGTATTATTTTTGCTCATCATTCTGATTTTAAGTTGGACGGGGTTGTTTTGGCAATAGTCTTATGTATGTTTACGAGAATTGAAATCTAAATCATGTCATTCCCAATTCATGAGTTCCCTATCATTCCCTACCACTTTTGAAATCTCTCATTTCCATACCCTTTATTACTATTTTCTATTACTATTTTGGACATTTATTCAAACACTACAAAACTCTATACAAATCTCTTTAAAAATATGAAAAAATATTAAAATTATTGGCTACAAAAACTTTTTTATAATTTGTCGTGGACTGCCAAATTTATAATACGGCGGCAAATTTAATAATTGGGTTTTAAGTAAAATATATCATGATTTTGTTATTTAATGATCGAGTTGGCGAATTTATTCATGTAACGTAGCTTCCACTGAATTTATTGCAAATTTTTGAGTATTTCACTGAGTTCATATGGTGCTCGATTATTAAAATATTGAATTCAAACTCTGTGTGTGCTCATTTAAGAACGGGACCTCAACATTATTACTAAAAACATCTCCTTGTAAACAAGCAGAACACTCATCGGAACTCTTATCCAACCAGATTCTAATCCATTTCCTTATAACTAATTATGCTGCACTGCAAATCAACTCATCGTACAAACTTTATAAATCTTACTTATCATAAGTTATAACTATACAAATCACAAGCGCCATGACATAACTGAAATGGGTACAGGATTTATCTTTTGTCCGAGAACCTGTGGCGGATCAAGAAGAACCTCATCCTAGGGCGCCATATATTTAACTCATTATTTTACGAGTCAGCGATTCAAATTTAATTTTTAGGTCAATTTGGCCGACTTTTCAAATTATTTTGATATTTAAGTGCTAAAAATTAGTATTTCAATCATTTGATCTCCAATAATATAACTCTAAATAAAACTAAATATGATTCAAATTACGAAAAATTTACTATTATTAATATAGGGAACCTAACTTTTTTTAATTGGGGAACTTTATAATTTATACCTTAAAATTTTAGCTAAAAATCGCTAATTTTTGGTCAGTGGGGAACATGTACTTGTTGGCCCCTACATGAGTACGCTCTTGTCGAGAACTATCACAATTACGGTAGTACAAATTAATTATCATTATATTAGAAATATATAATGAGGCAATGTTTTGTATAGATCACTTAAATTTTAATTTTTTTTGCAGTGCATAATACAAGTGATCTAAAGTTTAAATTTAAACGATCTACGTAAAATACAACTCTATATATGGATATTTTTGTCATTTTGAATTTATAATCAACCATTTTAAAGAGCATAAACTTTGTAAAATAAGAGAGTTCGTATCTGAAGACCAGCCCTGCATATTGACACTTATTTAAGGAGGAGAATAAAACTCTTTTAAGCTCTCCAACTAACTGAAGCTACAGACGTATTTATATAATGATGAACAACTGCACAGTTATATATAACTGGTAAATCCATAAACATGTATATGCCGCGAGCTGCTTTGCGTATTAATCTTTGCATCTCTCTGGTTTAGGGTTGGCCTAATTTTTAAGATATTTTTGCAAGTACAGTTATAAGAAAATGCAAGTACAAGAGTGAATTAAACTGAGAATTTTTATGGCCATGCAATGTTAATCTCCTACAGACTACAGTTGTTTTTGGGTAAAAAGCTAAAAACGCAACATGCAAGTTGCAACCCCCCACTTTTTCATCATCTTCCTCCACTTTGGAAATCATTGCACTCAGTTGATTCCCCTTCATTCCGAGATATATATTCCTTAGTTTGGTCAAATTAATCGTTGTCTCAATAACAATCACGAGTCGTTAAAAAAGGAAAAGAAGAAGAAGATCCTAGCTAGCTAGATAAACACTTGTGGATAGTAAACCCTCTCTGAATTCTGAAATGATAATCTCTGAGACTTGTACAGCTTATACCTACTTGGAACTGAGACATTTTATTAATTTAATCTCTTTACAAAGAATTACTCATGAGAAAGTTCTACTGTGTGTAGACATTTTATAAATTGAGTTCTGAATATAGACTTGTGATATATATCAGGGCCGCTTGATCAATCGAATGGAAATGGATATGCCTTAATGTAGGGGTGTACGCGGTTCATATCAGATCGGTTTTGGGGTAAAAGTCGAACTAAATCCCGAAGAACGGTTTTAGAAAATTGTCATCCGCAACTGCATTTGCGGTTGCGGTTAACCGCAATGCGGCTGCGGTTAACCGCGTCAATTACGGTTCCGAATTTGCGGTTATTGCGGATTGGTTTGCGATTCAACCATTTATTTTAAAATAATTAATAATTTGCAAAAAAATAAATTCGGAATATTAATAAATTGAAGTTTAAGTTACGTGATAAATTTACATTAAAAAATAAAATATAAACTAATGTTCAGTGTGAAGCAAGGATATTAAAAATATAAAAAAATGTGGAGGCGAGAGAAAAGGAAAAAGAAATGGATAAAAAAAATTACATGTTGATTACCTTTTTCATTTATTTGATTATATATGTTGTGAATCTTATGAACAAAGTCTTAAAATTAACCTAAGATTAGTTAATAAATGTTTATACTTATTAATTTGTATGATATCAACTATATTTTGGAAATATATTTTATTATAAATATATGTTGAGAACTACGGTTGCGGTTGAGATTTTGCGATTTTTAAGAATTTAAAACCACATCCAAACCGCGAATGAGCGGTTTTTAAAATTTAAATCAACAATCAACCTGCATTTCACGATTATCCGCAAAATACGGTTCGGTTGCGAGCGGTTAAACGGTTGGATGCGGTTGAGCGGTTCGTATGTACACCCCTGCCTTAATGACATGATCTGATGACCCCTCTAGTACTCATGTACTGGGTGTACAACTATCAATTTATTACAAATTAATTTCCATCAGTACCATCCCCCATTTCTTTAAAATTACTGTAAGTTTTAAAACCTTACCTAAGTCAATATACGTTCATGTTCACGTAAAAGCTGTAGACATCACCAATATGTTCGTGTGCTCTAAAAATGTTAGGAAAAATCGATTTTGTTTGCCTTGTGTTAATTTGACACAATGAGGGTTTAGTTTATACGCTTTTTGAAAATATTACTTTAATTTTTTAAACTATAAATAATAAATATATATTTACTTGAAAGTTGATATATATTGTTTTGAAAATTTAACACAAAATTTTGTCCACTCAAAATTCGAAGGAAACGGAGCTATTTCTCGCAACTTAGCTGTCATAAAAACCCTGATTTGTTGTAGTGTTAGGTCAAATCACGGGCAAATCAAATCAAGTTAACAGTTGACGCTGCAATATTCAGAGATCAAATATCGTTTGGTATGGGGATGGTCGCAAGAGATGACAGGGGAGAGCTTCTTGAAGCTAAATCTAGGTTATAGAATGGAGTTGTATCACCGGAGTTGGCTGAAGCTATGACAATGAAAAAAGCATTAAGTTGAATCAAAGTAAGGACTTGAAGACAGGTCATCATCGAGGCTGATTG
Organism: Apium graveolens; assembly: GCF_009905375.1. Taxonomy (NCBI): domain Eukaryota; kingdom Viridiplantae; phylum Streptophyta; class Magnoliopsida; order Apiales; family Apiaceae; genus Apium; species Apium graveolens. The sequence goes on from NC_133656.1 coordinate 174,052,024, forward strand.
TCTAACAGTTGTTCAAGTTATTCGTAGTAAACTTTTGATGCAGTCGCCTTTTGGTGTAGTGATAGCAGAGTGTAAGAGCATTATTGTAATATCCCATATTTTCAGATATTATTTTTATAATTATTTGGAATTATTTATGTGAATTTTAGTGAATTATATGATAATTGGAATTGATGTTTGGGTGTTTATATGTGATATTATTTGAGTATTTGAATTTTTATATGTCCAAAATAAAATATAGATAATTAAAGTATTTTTCTGGTAATTTTTGGAGTGTTATATAATTTTATAATGATTTATGAATTATTAATTATTTTCTGAATAATTACAAAATTATTTTATAAAGCCGGGAATCGTTCAAACTCAACCGTTTTTGCGTTTTTACAACCCGAAACTCTTCCGAAAACTCCTTCCGAACCTAATCTGGTAATTCCGGACATTTTCCGTGTTTTGACTTTTTCGATCCGGATTACGGTTTGACCCGTGCGCGGCCCGACGCAAGATTTTCGGTACGATAACCATTTCGATAAATCAACAAAACCCGTATTCTCGAGAGACGGGATATTTTTACATTATTTTCGTATATGGTGTTTTATAAAAAGCCCGATTTTGATGATTATCCAAGTCTGGTATTAAATTGTATCGCTTTTTATAGTTACTTAGCGGCTAAGTAATCTATTTTTGGATCGTTTTGTAGTTACTTAGCGGCTAAGCAACTAATTTATTGATCCAAAATGATCCAGAACGAACCAATATTCCGTAAATATAAATAGCTAACTTCTTATTTCATTTATTTCGTTTATTCAGTTGCAACCAGTAAAAATACAGTAAATACAGAGAAAAATCCTAGAAACCGATACGTTCTTGAAAATCAACCGTACGAACGAAGGCGTTATCGAACTCCGATTCGGGCGTGCAGCATATCAAAACGAAGCTCTCGAAATCTTCTTTCTGAATCAATCATCAGTTTTTGCCCAGAAATCAAGGTATTTTTCTTATTTAATTATTTTAATTCAAATTATTTAGTGAATAATATATGAATTTTTGCAGACATGATTATCTGAGTGTTTTGATGATTCCATGTTGTAGAGCATGTTTTTCTGGTCAATTTCATATATTATACTTCAAAAATAGAGTTCAATATCATCTAGTAATTAAGATTTGATTTTCTGAAAATTCTTTGAAAAGTGTTCTTGGTGTTCTTGAGGATCAAACGATCATTTGAGGGTGATGCAGATTTCAGAATTCGAAGTATGAGGAACCAAAATGCTCAGGTTTTCATACTCTTTCTGTTTATGCCATCAAATCATTCAAACGATTAGTAATTTGTAAATTCGTAATTTAGGGTTTATCCCCCGAATTAGGGGTTTCTTATTGAGTGATTGTTGGATTGTTTTGATGGTATCAATAGCTTCAGTAGGTTTCTTAGAGTCGATTTATGTATAAAAGTTTATTGTTTGATTGCGGAATTACGTAAATCGAGTTGGCCGAAATCTGGAGCTTGCTGACGGCGATAATGGCGGTTTCCGCCGGAGCTGTCGATCTTGGGATCGTTTATGAAGATGGTTCTTGTGTTTGTGTTGTTGATACGACTGTGAATCATTTTGTATTGAAAAGAATCGCGAAATCGGGACAAAGGAGGGTGAACGGCGTTCGCCGGAACCAAGAGGACTCGCCGGAATCTACAAATTTCCGGCTTGTTCTTGGGTTTCTTGGCAACTCGGTTCGACCCGTTTTAAACCCAATTTCCGACCTGGTTTCAATTCATTTTTCCCCAAATCAATTTCCATAAGTCTGTTTCTGTAATTTTCTGTTTTATTAGTAATTCAAAAATCCTATTTTTAATTTATAAAAATTTATTTTTATTTTAAAAATCATTATTTTAATTCTGAAAATTTATTTTTAATTTAAAAATAAATCCAAATTAATTAATTAATTAATTTTAGTTGATAATTAATTATTTAATTAGTCAATTAATTTAAATATTAATTAATTAATTAATTTAATTAGTTATTAATTAAATTTAATTGATTATTTAATTTGATTTAATTATTTATTTTGATTTAAAAATTCCAAAAAAATAGTTTCGAGTTTTAAAATATTATTTTAAAATTATTTTCCAGGCTCGATAATTCTTATAAAATTATTTTCAGGTGTTCGAGCCCGATTATTTAATTATTGAATGATTCAGAGACCCGTTTTAATTCCAAAAAATGTTCAAAAATTCATATTAAATCAACCGTTCGTCCGTTTAATACGAAACGAACGCGTACAGACTCAGAAAAATATTCTGATTTCATTAAAAATACTTTCGAGACCTAAATTCTTTTGTTTCGAAAGGTCGCTTGTTTTACGAATCATTCTGAGTCGATTTTTGATCGATAAATCATATTTTGACCCGATTTCCGTTTTAAACGTATCGAGTCGAACCTTTTGATGAACTGAGTCATATGTGATACGTGGCTTATATGATTATGTGTTTATATGTTATGTGAAATACATGTGTACATGAGTCAAGAGTCCTGTGTTTGTCTGTTATATTTATGTGTGGGCTATCGTATGGGTAGACGATAGCTTTTGACGCGCAGTTCATCGAGTTATTATCGTTTAGACGATTAAAGTGTGATCTTTTAATTATAGATACGAGTCTTTCAAGACGATCAGGACCAGATGGAATGGATAAAGACTAAAGTTAAGTAGTGTGGAATATTGGGTTGCAGCACTGCATGAGCAGCAGATCAGAGATTTAGCGCAGTAAAAGACGGTGATGTATTGAGATGCCAGACTGAGATAATTACGTTTATACGAGTGTGACTAACTACTAAATCTCAAAGGAAAGTACCCCTGACTTCAATTATCATTCAAGTGACGTTTATTTCGAATCATATTATGCAAGTATCCCTATCATCACTTATTGTTCAAGTGATATTTATTTTAAATCTTCTTATGCAAGTATTGTTTTCCCTATTATCAGTTCGGAATAGATAAATATTTTACATATCGCTGAATTAAATAATTCTGTTTATGCAAGTACTCATCTGCTATTCTATGTTCAGAATAGCTAAGTGATTTTTCTTATCTAATTATCGGATTTATAAATGTTTTGGACTTCGAGAAAAATGATTTAGTTGCGAGTTTCCTGCCCAAGTGAATGGGCGAATAAAATTATTTCGGGTGTCGATTATTATGACCCCATTTCAATAAAAGGTTTTAAGATTGGATCATAATTGCGTAAGTGACCGGGACGGACGGTCCAGCGGAGGGCTATTTTTAAGTGTCATATGGAATATTATGACACAATATTTGCCACAGGCAGGTATATTGCCTTTTTGTTTGAGTACTCGTGTTTTTGGGCTCACGTTTCTACGAATCATGACCCAGTGCTATCACACGGGCTGATCAGCATGTGATAGTACGTCCGTCGGAGAATGATCCCAATCTAAATTATCATATTGTTTTTAATATTCATAAAATAAATGATTTATCAACTGTTTCTGTTTTGGATAATGGTAAAATGCAGTTTTGATTCAGATTCTGATTTATGCTGATACTTATGTTGTTGTTAAATATCAAAGGTGGTATTAGTATAGATGATTGATGTTGACTACAGTATGGAATGTTGTGAGCATCGAAGTTCGTATTGATATCTAATTTGATATGACAGCAAAATAAGTATTAATTTCAAGAGTTCTGTTTTGAGTAAAGTTTATGATTCAATCCATAGTCATTGCTTCTTGTTATTGTTGTTTACGATATTTCCGTAAACATTATTTTACGAGTTTTATTCTCGTCAAGATTCAAAGTATTGCTGAAGTATTTCGCTTAAAAATATCAAAATGGTTTTGAATACAATTAAGGAATCAATTATGGGGTTCCTCTACTAAAATTTTATGATTCAACAATTATGATTTTAAATATTCCGCTCTAATGCAGATGTCGGTTTTATATCAAAACGACCCTATAATCGCTATGATGATCTTGCTGAGCATTTCTCCGCTCGTACTTGCCTGTTTTCAAATTTAACCTCCAGTGAGGATTAGCTTGTTGTTTAGCCGCGTAATTCGAGGAAGCAAAGAAGAAGCTTTTGGAAGATGGTTGGTCCAGGGTTTGCGGACTGGTGTAAGTTTTATTGTATAAAGTTGTTTATATTAAATTATATTATAGTTGTATATTTTAATTGGGCCTAGTATACTTCTTTTCGAAGTTATACTAGGGGGTTTAGCTTTGAGATTGAGAATTGTTGAAAAGAGTTTCAAAAGAAAGTGAAAAATTTATTTGTGGAATTTGGATATCTTGTTTCTAGAACTGTAACCTTAAAAGATCTTGGATTAGTTTGGGGTCATAAATGATAAATATCTTCCGCTGATATTTGTTTATTAATTAAACATGTTAATTTGGATTGAAGTTTTATAGTGACGACCAAATCCTCCGACCCAGGATTTGGGGGCGTTACAATTATGCTCGAGTTAAACGATACCTCGTTAGTTTTCAATAAACGATCTGCAAACATGATTGCTCACTTCTTAGCTAAGAAGTCATGCTCACATTCAAATGGAGTGATTGATTGGAGGAATGTTCCCGTCGAGTTGATGAATATATATTTTGTTGAATGATATGTCTTAATAAAATCTCCTTGTTCGTAAAAATAATAATTAAAAGTGTGTACCTATAAGGTACTGAATATAGGGAATTGATAAATAAACTCCAAATATTACTATTTAAAATCCAATTATCTTGTAAATCACATAACTACTCATGGCAAAAACAATTTCATTGATTTTCACTATTAAAAACGTGGGCAGATATGTAATAAAAATGTCTAAAATTTAAAAATGGAGTTTAAATAATAAAATAGGAGTTTATTTAACAATTTCCTAAAAATAATGTCAATGTTTAATATGTTATGAATATCAACAAAAAATGATAGCACGTACTAAAATTGTGCAATGAAGAAAGACGGAAGTACCGTTCGGTTAAATAAAAACTTGTTGTAAAATACTAACTATAAAAGTATTATATCGAACATCTGTAAAACTAAATAGAGCAGAAAGGGAGATAAAGAGAACTGTGTAGGGAGAAAGAAGAAACTGTATTGGTGTATCTTCATCAGTAACAAGTGAGGCTATTTTTAGCCAATACAAGCAACATGTTTATTAAATGCAATGTGAAATTTCTACTCCTATGAATCTAGCCCTACTATTTAACTTTTGACTACATGGCAATCAACTTATAACACTCCCCTTTGATTGTCATGATAGTGTGGATCATAAATTTCCTCGTTAAAACCTTGTCAAAGAAAAATCCAGTAGGGTAAAAACCTTGGCGAAGGAAAAAGAGTAAAATCTCCCCTTGGAGAAATTAATCATTCTCTGAAGTTTTGTTGTAACAAATTTTTGAGTCGACGTATTCCAATGTTATGTCGTAACTTCCCAAATATTGAATTCGGTAATGATTTCGTGAATAAATCCGCAAGGTTGTCACATGATCGAATTTGTTGTATATCAATTTCTCCATTCTTTTGAAGCTCGTGAGTGTAAAAGAATTTTGGTGAAATGTGCTTCGTCCTGTCTCCTTTGATATATCCTTCCTTAAGTTGATCAATGCATACAATGTTGTCCTCAAACATAATAATAGGACTTCTTGTGATGTCCGGTAATCCACATGATTCTTGAATATTCTTGATGATAGACCGCAACCAAACACATTCTCTACTGGCTTCATGAATTGCAATGAGTTCTGAGTAATTTGTTGAGGTTGCCACTGTAGTTTGCTTCGTGGATTTCCAGGAAATTGTTGCACCGCAATATGTAAATACATATCCAGTTTGTGATTTGCCAAAATGAGGATAGGACAAATATCCAGTGTCTGCATATACGATCAACTGAGATGTTGAGTTTTTTGGGAAGAATAACCCAAAATCAATCGTTCCACGAAGATAACGAAATATATGTTTGATCCCATTCTAATGTATGTCCATTGGAGCGGAGCTAAATCTAGCCAATAAATTCACATCAAATGCAATATGTGGCCTTGTATTATTTGCAAGATACATAAGTGCACCAATTGCACCTAGATATGGGATTTCAGGACGAAGAACCTCTTCATCATCTTCTCGTGGTCGAAATGGATCTTTATCATGCTCTAAAGATCTAACCACCATCGGAGTAGTCAATGGATGAGATTGATCCATGTAAAATCTTTTCAAAACCTTTTCTGTATATGTGGATTGGTGGAGGTAAATTCCTGTTGACAAGTGCTCGACTTGTATCCCAAGACAATATTTTGTCCTTCCAAGATCTTTCATTTCAAACTCTGTCTTTAGGTATATGAAAACATCATTAATCTCCATAGCCGTTCCTACAAGATTTAAATCATCCACATATACAACAATAATCACAAAACCAGATTGTGATTTTTTGATAAAAACACATGGAGAAATTTGGTTACTAATATACCCATTCTTTTGTAAATAACGACTTAGTATGTTATACCACATACGACCAGATTGTTTCAATCCATACAATGATCGTTGAAGTTTAATAGAGTATATATGATGAGGTTTCTTGAACTCATCCATTTTTAACCCTTCTGGGATTTTCATAAAAAAATCACTATCAAGTGAACCATACAGGTATGCAGTAACGAGGTCCATAAGACGTGTTTCCAATTTTTCTTTAGATGTCATACCTAATATAAAACGAAAAGTAATTCCATCCATCACTGGCGAGTATGTCTCTTGATAATCAATGCCAGGCCTTTGAGAAAATCCATGTGCTACAAGTCGAGCTTTATATCTCATAATTTCATTCTTTTCATTTCATTTTCTTATGAATACCCATTTATTCCCAATAGGGTTCACACCAATTGGTGTTTGGACAACAGGTCCAAATACTTCTATTTTACGCAATGAATTTAATTATGTTTGGATTGCGTCTTTCCATTTTGGCCAATCTTTTCTCCGATGACATTCATCCACACTTTGTGGTTCAGGATCAGAATTTATGTCTACATCCAATGCTGCGGAATACACAAATACATCATTGATTATGACTTTACTTCGATCCCATAATTTCATATCATGCATATAATTTATTGAAATTTCATGATTGTTTAATCCCGTATCTTCAGGAACTGGAATCTCTTCAGGAGATAATACCACTTCAGGGGTATTTGCTTCTTCTGGAGCATGTGCCACTTCAGGGGCAATTTTCTTTATTTTTCTTTATCGTGGTGCAACATCTTTTGCACCGACCGGTCTACCACGCTTCAGGCGTGGCTTTGAATCTCTAACCAATTCTTTTGTATCTGATTTTTGAATTGGTATATCTATTCTAGCTGGAGTATTTACTGCAGGTATATGAGATTTAGTTATATTTTTAGAATCGTTAAATGCGTCAGGCATTTGGTTTGCGATATTTTGCATATGAATAATTCTTTGAACTTCAAGTTCGCATTGATCGGTACGTGGATCTAGAAAATATAATCCTGATGCATTCCATGTTATGTCAGGATTAACCTTATTTGAATGTTTATCTCCCCGTAAGGGAGGAAACATAGACTCGTCAAAATGACAATCTGCATATCTTGCGGTAAATAAGTTTCCGGTTAGAGGCTCCAGATATCTAATTATAGATGTGGAATCAAAACCAACGTAGATGCCTACTCTTCTTTGAGCTCCCATCTTCGATCTTTGTGGTGGAGCAATCGGTACATATACAGCACTTCCGAAAATTTTGAAGTGATAATATTAGGAACTTGACTAAGTACCAGTTGTAGCGGAGAATGTTGGTTGTAGGAAGTTAGTCTCTGATCCTAATAATATTAGCAGCATAAAGTATTGCATGACCCCAAATAGATGTAGGTAATTTTGCTTTCAACAATAGCGGTCTTGCAATAAGTTGGAGTCTTTTGATAAAAGACTCGGCTAACCCATTTTGTGTATGTACATGAGGAACTGGGTGTTCAACTGAAATTCCTATAGACACGCAATAGTCGACAAAAGTTGCATATGTGAATTCGCCGATAATATCTAAACGAATTGACTTAATGCAATGATCTGGGAATTGAGCTCTTAATTTGATTATCTGGGCAAGTAATTTTGCAAATGCATCATTACGAGTTGAGAGAAGACAAACATGAGACCATCTAGTTGAGGCATCGATTAATACCATGAAGTACCTAAATGGGCCAGATGATGGGTGTATAGGTCCACATATATCGCATTGGATCCTTTCTAAAAAAGTTGGGCTTTCAAGCTGAACTTTAGTAGGGGATGGTCGAGTAATCAGTTTTCCTAAAGAACATGATGAACATGGAAGGTCATTGTTAGAAAGAACTTTAAAATCTTTAAGAGGATGACCAGTAGAATTCTTTATAATACGACGCATCATAGAGACGCCAGGATGACCTAATCTTTCATACCAAAGTGTAAAAGATTTTGGATCTATGAGTTTGGAAGCAATGACATTGTGTGACTCAATAGTTCTAATTTTCATAATATATAATCATGAGGAAAGTGAGTGAAACTATTCTAAGATTTTCTTGTTGCTAGGATTAGCGGAAGTAATAAGAAGATATTCTCTATTAGCCTCAGAGGTAGTTTCGATGTGAAAATTATTGAGTCGGATATCTTTAAAACTAAGAAGATTTCTAGTATACTTACTAGAATATAATGCATTTGGAATGTGTATCTGGGTACCATTAGGTAGGATGAAACTAGCTTTTCCAAAACCTTCGATTATATTAGATACGCCGGAAATTGTTCCGACTTGAGCTTCGGTTTTGGTTATTTGGGTAAAATATTTTCGGTTCTGTAGAATCGTATGAGTTGTACCAAAATCAGCAATGCATATATCTTCAGAATCCATTCTGTATATAATTAAGAAACATAATTTATTTGATAAGAACATAACACACTACATAGTTCAAATAAAATAAAGCACACAATACACACTACTATAATAATTATATGAAACTAATCTTCAGCCTCCCATATGGGAGTTTCGTTAGGTTCATTCGGACCATTAATGCTTATTCCTCCAGTTGTGTTTCTCGGGAATTCATTTATGTTATTGTTAGCGAAATTTGTTTCTACCATTTTCTCTTTTGATTTTTGAGAAGATTGGTATAGCTTAACAAGATGATTTGGGGTATGAAAATTACATGTCCAGTGCCCATCCATGCCGCACCTATAGCAAATATTTTCAGTTTTTCCTCCTCGTGGTGCCTTTCTTTTACTCTGTGATTCAGATTGCCACTTCCGGTGACCAGAGTTGTTATATGGATGAAAATGCCCATGGCTCCGACCTCGTCCACGGTACTGACCTTGGCCCTGTCCACCTCTATACCCTTTTCCACGTACATTATGCTGGAATGACATGTTATTTACTTCTAGTAATGGGGCAGATCTTGTTGGACGTGATTGATGATTCTTAATCACCAATTCATGATTCTGTTCAGCAACGAGGAGAGTTGATAGAAGATCCCCGAACTTAGTAAATTTGCGCTCCATCTACATCTTTGCTAAGTTGATATTGTTGGGGTGAAAAGTTGATAGTGTTTTATCAATTTTTCTTTTTTCCGTAACTTTCTCACCACACATAATAAGCCTAGAACTTATTTTGAACAAAGCAGAGCTATATGTTCGGACACTCTTAAAATCCTGAAGTCTTAAATTAGCCCCATTATTTTTTGCTGCAGGTAGATAAACTAGTTTCGGGTGATCGAACCTATCCTTTAGATTTTCCCATAAAATAAAGGGATCCTTGACTTCTAAGTACTCGGATTTTAAATCTTCATGCATGTGGTGTCGGAGAAAAATTATAGAGGTAAAGTTTTCTTCAATGGTGGATTTATTTTCTGCCTTTATTGTATCGCTTAATTTCTTTGAACCCAAGTGCAACTTTACATCTTGTACCTATGATAAATAATTATCGCCGGAAATGTCCAAGGCAACGAACGACAAGCTTGTAATATTTGTCATACTAAATCTGAATTAACACGAAAATAATTAAATTTTAATTCATCAATGTTAATATTACATAAAATCCTACTTAATCGGGTGCGTTAACAAATACGCAATAATCAATGTATATATCATTATTATCATTGATATTATAAACATATCTATATATAAAATGACAAATGTATTTTCACCCGCCATACGGACGTCTGCTTATGCACGTTATCTCCGACCAATAATAAATTAAAGTGGACAATGCTGCATAAGTTAGTTAGGGGCAAAAAGTTATTATTCGATAAGTATGCAATTTAAAAATTAATGTTCCCACTATACTTCGGTATTACCCAAAATTAAATGGTACCGTAAAATAATTTTAATAGGCGGTCCTCTGGCTATATATATTTAAAAAATTTAATAGAGGGTGTAACCACATCTACTTCGGTCATATATATTTAAATTATATGTAGAGGGTGTAACTACGTCTACTTCAATCATATAGATTTAAATTTAATGTAGAGGGTGTAACCACGTCTACTCATATATATGTATAATTAAATTAAAATTATACCTTCTCAGTTTTGGCAGGACGTCGTGCTGATAACGTGTTGTAAAATACTAACTATAACAGTATTATATCGAACCTCTGTAAAACTAAATAGAGCAAAAAGGGAGATAAAAAGAGCTGTGTAGGGAGAAAGAAGAAGCTGTATTGGTGTATCTTCATCGGTTACAAGTGAGGCTATTTATAGCCAATACAATCAACATGTTTATTAAATGCAATGTGAAATTTCTACTCCTATGAATATAACTTTACTATTTAATTTTTGACTACATGACAATCAAACTTATAACAAAACTGAAATTGTTATAGACTTATAGGCCAGCCCGCAATTGATTGGATGTTTTAAAGGAGCATAAATTGGATCAAGCCTTTATGGTGTTTTGGGAAACAACTGCGGTCCAGTTATTTTTTTTTAAATCTTTATAAAAGTTATTTCTATTTTTGCATGATGGTAATCCTCCTCGATCGTCCCCCTCGTTTATGGTAAAACGTGGAAGGAGAAAAGTTTTATCAAAATTTGGATTCCCCTCGTTCCCTCATGAAGATGTTTACAAAATCCGAATACCCAAACCCGATTCGATCCGATCCAGAAAAAAATTCGAAAAGCTCGATCCGGAAAAAAACCTGGTCCGGTTCGGCCCAGCCCGCGGGCCTTAAATTGACATCCCTTTTCTCGAAAATCTGGCCCAGCTCGAAAACCAAAAAGCCCGGATAAAAGTTCGGATTTAAAAAAGCCCGGATAAAAGCTCGGTTCGGCCCGAATAAAAGATCGGGCTTTTTGAAAAGCCCGATTAAAAAACCAAATTTTTTATATAAAATTTGAAAATATAATACTTTTTATGATTTTTAAAATATTATATTATAATATTAGAAACAATTAAGGTATATATGATTATTTATATATTATATTAAAAAATAATTATTTATTTCGGTGTCTAAACTACTCTATCGGATATATCAAGATATTATTTTCTCCGGTATTTAAACTACTCATAATTCGAGTTATAAAATATTAAAATATTTTTTTAATATATAAATAAAAAGCCCGGATAAAGCCCGGTCCGGCCCGGTCCGCGGACCTCAAACGGGCCTGGTCCGTTTTTTAAAAAGCCCGGCCCGATACGTTTTTAAAAAAATTCTGGCTTTTTAAAGTCCGGATAAAACCCGACCCGATAGGCTTTTTGTGCAACTCTATTCCCTTCCCTCGTGGCTGCATCTCCGATTTCAAGTGCAATGTAAATATTATACTTCGTTCGTCCCAAAGTAGTCTTTTTTTAGATATTTTTTTCTCATGTTCACTTTAAATTTTCGATACAAATATATTGATATTATTTTAAAATTACTTTTCTTGAAAATTGTATAACAATTAATGAGGGCTGATTTAGAAATGTGCATACAAAAATCAGATATCATATAAAAAATGGAGGGAATATAAAATTTGAAACTAGGGAATTGAGTAGATTTGGCCAAGGCATAAATAATATTTTGTGAAATCTGTGTATTAGAATTGTAAATTTTGTTAATAATTTGTTATATTCAACAATACATAATTTAAAAATATGAATACTCATCTAAAACATATAACCGGTATATAGAATTGTAAATGATCCAAACTCGGACGAATTCGGACCAGCTTTTAATAAAATCTTAAAAAATCGAACAATGTTTGATCACTTTATTGAAAAAATTTATTGTCCGAATTCGATAATATTCAAACTGAGCACAAATTGTTCGCGAACATAGCATAATAAACCAGTCGAACGTCTAAAAAGTATGGTTCGATTTGTTAAGATTATTGGACAAAAAATATTGTTCGAGCTTAATGAACAATTTGGTTCCAGACACCGTACACCGGTAAACAGAACAAAGTTCAGCTAGCTAGCTAGGTATAAACTAATGTTAACGCACAGAGAGCCAAAAGACAATGATAAGATTAAGAACAAGAGTCCAATGCATAACTTTAATTATTATATGCCGGCACATGACAATCCTGATCAGATGCCATATTTTTAAGGGACCAAGTACCACCAAATCTCACTTAGTAATTTGTCCTCATGCATTTCACAAAGTCAGATCTAGACTACTTGCCACTGTTCTTGCATGCTTTCTACCACCATTGTCTCTTTCTTCTAATCTACTAGTGCTACAATTTGAAGCTGATGATGAAAACAAAGATAGGCACAAACTACCAGAATTAAACTTATTGTTAGCCTCATTGTCGACTTCTTCGTGTTTTTCATCAGGTTGTCGAATTTCAGGAGTCACGATTTTTAATGATAAGTTCAAATCAAGTTCTGAATCTGAATTTGCAGCCTTCCTTTTCAACGTCTGCAGTGTAATCACTTCATCATATGGCCTCTGTGTGTCATTAATAAACTGATCCATTGAGCTTCTTCTGATATGGCTTTGCCACGGTTCTTGATTTGTATTTATTCTAGTATGATTTTGATCAGCACTAAAGGAAAGATTAGTCCGGTAAACATCAAACCCTGATGTATGGCTTCTGCTGCTACTTCCCAGTAAGTTATTTCTAGCAGCCATTGAATGGAGAAGGCCTTGTTTGAAACCATTTGATCCGAATCCTCCCATAAAAGGCGTGTAAGTTGGATTGGTATGGCGACTCCAAGAATCATTCAAATATCTAGAAAATTAATAGTAAAAATGAGTGTATAATATATAACAACAAATTTGTCCGTAAACAGTTAATGGCAGATATACTTGTAGTGAAAGTAGACAATTCATGTATACCTTGAGTTGGAATTAGGGCTATGATTAGAACCTTGAAGCATTGGGAGCTGGCTAAAGTTATAAATATGATGATCGTAATCTCTATTACCCAGAAGCCCTTGCTCTGATAGAACTGCAGGCGGAAGATTACAAATATATATTTAAGTCATTGGTTTTAATTGAAATCAAGGTAGCTAGCTAGAAAATTAATTAAGCGGAATCAAAATGTGTAAAAGAGTAACCCTAATTTTACATGCAGCAACTATATATACATGTATGTGCCTAATCATATATAGAATTTAATGTAAAAAATTACCTTCATTCGGGTCATCAATTTTCTTGCTCCGGTGCATCTGAGAAACGGAGACCAAAGCTAAATTTAAAATATGACATTGATCCAAATCTTACATAATTATATCAAAACTTGTATATGGTAAAGCTAATAACATATGGTACGGATCAAGCAATTTTCAGCTTCCGCGCTTTCTAACCTGAAGATGACTCTTGACGTGAGAGATACTAAGGCCTTTGATATTCATCATTTGAAGTACCAACTTCGGTGTAGCTCCTGCACAACGTACGATTATCCATCAGACAAGTATATATAACAGTTTTCCAAACAAGTTTTAATTTCGATATTATAACTTACATATATAGGTCTATGTAAAATATTGTAATGATTGATTTCAGTACTTGAGGGGAAATTAATGAATCCATACTTAATCGATCAAATTAAGAAGTAAAAATGTACTCAATTAATCATGTACGTATAGTAAGATAACAGTAATTATATATAATTCGGGTGTGACAGACAAAATGTTGAGTACTCACGTTCTTGTCCTCCCAATTTATCAACGGCATGAATGAAGCAACGGTGAAGATCAGGTGTCCAGCGAAGCCTGGGGTTCTTGGAACGATTGTACTGCCTCACTGATGATGATCCTGACGCCCCCTTCTTCTCGCTCTCTTCCACCGTGCTGTTGCTTGAGCTTATTCCTCCATTAATTCTTCGCCCACAAACGTACTCGTGCTCTTCCAATCCTCCTCCTCCTTCTTCCTTGTCGATATTATCATAGCTAATTGTCTTAGAATCTTCAGAAACATCAGGAGTTTCTTTCATTGGTTTCTCAACTATATATGAACCAAATCAATTAATTCTAGCAGTCAATTAAGTGTATTATTGATTTTTCTAGCTAGTTTGTTTCTTTGTTTAAGAGGGTAGGTTTTAAAAAAATGTCATGTAAGAAATTGCCAAGAAGAAAGACAGATGTTGATAGTAGGATTGAAATATATAAACTAAGCTCATCGCCTAGTCCCTACCTATTTATAGAAATGTAGAATCAATACAAGTATAATTGTGTATACGTATACACATCTCTCTCATTTCAGTAAATATTCTGTGCATATACGAATTGGGAGGTATTATATATTTGTAGTTTCTCGGTCTAGATCATTTAAATGTTAAACTCATATACCTCTTGTATCGTCCTGCACTGTAATATCATGTCAGAAATATAAAATTTCTCCGTTCTATTTTAAAACAATAAGTCTAATGATTAAGTTTGCCCTAATATTTATAATAAAAATATCAATAAATGAATAATTCATCCGAATAAAGGAATTCTATTTATTTACAGTATATTTTTGATTTTGATAAATTAATATTTATAAATATTAATCTTAATTAATAAATTAAATATTTTAATTTTTGAAGAATATTAATTTGTAGAGATTTTAAGCAATAGAATAATATCTATACTTCCAGCCGTATTAAACATGAGAAGTTATTATATCTATATTGACCCTATAATAAGCTGATGATATGAAACAATAAGATTTTGAAACATTCCTCGTTCGTGTGGACTTGGCATGCATTAAATGAAAGATATGTGTATGTCATGTAAAACCATAAATTTATAGAGGCCTGGCTGTTTTTCAACTTCCTAAGACTTTTAATCACGGGCATCATCACAAATATTCACAGACCTTCCAACGCATACAAGAAGAAAAAGTAGTCGAGCTCATCTATTCCTGTGAATTTCTGCATGGAAAGGCATTCTCTTTTCCCTAACCTCAAGTTAATCATATAATATGTATGTATCTTTCCATACTTGACAAACATATATATTAACTTTCCTTTTCTCATTTTTATATTTGTGTGAAAGAAAATTTGCTTAATTTTTGTGTCCATACTGCATTTAGTAAGGTAAGGCTGACTTCATCATTTCATACTTCATTTTATACATGTACTTATTTTTTTTATCACATTGAGAACAACTTGCAATTCAGAATTTCAAGCATCTAGGATTTATAGATACATGTATGATGTACCGTAATTCTTAAAATTACCGAAATTTATCGATTAATTATCCGAATAACCGTTGTATAGTGCTTTGTTAATTCGATTTTTAGTAAAATCTGATCAATCACTACTTAAATTTTTAAACTAATATATCAAGTATAATACATTAAATAAATTTTTATTATAATACTTTTTACATATATGTGAACACTATGCCGATTATTCATTTTGATTAATTACTGATTATCCGATTAGTTATTATAAATCATCTTCACCTATGAATCATGTATTTTAGAACATGATATGCGACATTTAACAAAATGGAACATATACGGATGAAATTATATGTTCAATAACTTAGATAGACAACTATACATATTGTCATATAGTTGTAGTTATAAGAAGAAATGATAATATAAGGGGATGAGAGGGAGGAGTAAAGAATGTGCATATATATGATGAAAGTGGTGTATATATATATATGAGTGAGCTAGCTACCTAAAAAATGGTGGGCTGGTATTTGTCATCTGTGAATATTATTAAAAGCTACAGTTGGTTCATTTACCAACCTGTAAAGTCAACTCTCCATGGTACTTCTGTTTTTTCGTCCCCTTTTTTCTATTATTAATTTCTCTTTTTATTGTGGTTAGAATTTAATATTGAAATGAGTAATATTTTAAAAGAATTGTGAAGCTATAAAAACGGATCAATCTACCTTCATCCCTGGGAATATGTAGCATTGTCAGTCTGTCTGTCTTTTTCTTCCATCATTCAACTCTATCATGCATGCAATGGATTCATTATATTAACAATTAACTTATAAATATACACACTGGAATTTAAAAAATTCAGTCCTACTCAGTGACTAGCTAGGAAAATCAAAGATAACACAACTGAAGATTCTTGAGATCGCAGAGTTGCAACTGCTACACATAAAATTTTGTTATAATATGCATATATGGAATATCATAATTCCCACTACTATTAGTGTCAAATCATGCATAATTCCAAATTCTTAATTGGATTAGAGCTGTATTTTCATTAGAATATTATTGCCAAATTTGTAGTAAGATTAGAAGACTGAAATCTATTATATGAATACCTGGATCTTCAAACCTTGGTTCAAAGACCAAATAATCTTAAGTTCAGACCAAGGTCAAACCCCCTTTTAACTATGGTAATTACTAGCTTTGTTTCAAATTAATTATTCATTTTAATTTTTACGCGTATCTTAAAATGTATTGATAATATATTTTTGTTTAATATTTCTTAATATTTTTTTCAAATTATTTCTTTCAATTTTTAATTTACAAAGAAAATAAAAAATAATATTGAAGTTATGAAGTTAATACACCTAGAATTATGTAACAAAGTTAAATTGAAAACTGGGACAATGAGGGTTATTATATACCTAGAAATATAGTAATTATTATACACATTTCTTCTTTTAATTATCGTAGGAATATCAAATATGCAACCACATTTTAAAATAAAAATTATGATTGCTTCAAAACATAAATTTCGGTTGGGGATAAAAAGATGGAGAATAGAAATTTTGATATAAATTAACAGCCTTATAATATGAATGGTTGAGAAACAATATTGGTAGGGTGTTTATGTTTTCAGGGTGTGATCCGTAGGAAGTCTTTGTGAGTTCTTTTTTTAGTTGTCTTGCTGTGTTCTTTTTCTTTGGTTTTCTTTTTTATCCTTTATGACTAGCCAACTGTCCTCTAGTCTAGCAGGGGAATGACTGTTATAGGCTATTTCGACACGTGGAAGGCAGGGAGAAGGAAAGAATATGACATGGTACTTTGGTGAGTGACATGTGTAAAGTTCAGAGGATAAAGTTGAGTTGTGGAGCCTAACAGCCTACAAATATGGAGTTTTCGGTAATAATCTTTTATCATTTGGGGTTTGCAGATATTTTAACTTACAGATTCCGAAGGTGCATTATACCTACGGGGGACGTAGGCCCTTCGTCGTGTAACAGGTTTCCTGGACTCATGGCGATATGGAGCGGAGGAAGCTATGTTTCTATTTAAGATTCTTACGGCTAAGGTCGTAGGGAGATTATAAATCTGATGCCATCAAATATAATCTCTATTACTTAGTACTGATGGTCAAATATTTCTTTACGGTCTACTGGCATGACCAACGACCCCATGCTCCTACGGCCAAGGCTTAAGGCCTTTTTTCCCTGCAGAAATCATCCTTACGTATGGCCTATGGCTTCGAAATCTCTCCTTTGCTACAACATCCACGTCTCCTATTTATTACTTGCTTCACCTCCGGTCACTCCCAAATTTCTTGAAATTAAAACATATTTCCTCGTAGCTTGTCCTTGTCACCTATCTCCTATCCTACACAAAACTCTATTGAATACATAACAACGAAAACAAAAGCAAAAGCGAATAAATAATAAAAAGAAAATAAACGACAATTACATTAGAAAAAAAATTACGAGATTCGGAGATTCGGAAATTCCTAATACACGGGTCACACTAATTTTGTATTGATCTCACAATTGTGTTGTGTTATAATTTTCGATTACATGAGAATATTTATAAGAGAATAAACCGGGTCTAAATCAAATTGTAGTCAAAATCTGAAAAGTAGACTAATCCATAAACTAACCTGAATCTGAATAGTCTATTTTTCATGAGATTAATTAATAGACTCCGCAAACACAACAATCTCCCACTCGGAGTCTGACCACATATTCACTTCACTCTTGTAAATTTAGTAAAATAAATACTTCAATCAATAACTCTAACTAGTGTATCGCCTTCTCATCAATCAATCTTGAAGGGCAATTCAAGCTAAGCAAAACTTCAACTTTTCATTAGTAACCACCTTAGTCAACATATCTGCAGGATTATTTGAACCAAGGATTTTCTTCAAGGACAAAGTACCATTGTTTATCAACTATTTTGTAAAGTGATATCTCAGCTGAATATGCTTCATCCTAGCATGAAACTCGAGATTCTTTGCAAGATGAATAACACTTTGACTGTCGCTATACAAAGTACTGTCCGCCTATTTCTTGACCAACTCCTCAAGAAAATTCTTCAACCAAATCATCTACTTACTAGCTTCAAAGATAGCCATATATTCTGCTTCCGTGGTTGAAAGAGCAACACTCTTTTGAAGTCGAGACATCCAACTAACAACGGTGCCACCCAAAATGAAAATATAACCCGTTGTACTTTTTCTTGTATCCAAATATCCACCCAAATCCGCATCAGAGAATCCTTCCAAGATAACATATTTCTTACTGAAATATAGTGCAACCTTGGATGTGCCTTTCAAGTAGCGTAACAACCATTTGGCTGTAAATAATGTTCTCTTCCTGGATTAGACATAAATCTACTAATAACTCTCACTACATGAGCAATGCCTGACTTTATACACACCATAGCATACATCAAACTGCCAACTGCAGACGCATAAGGAACTTTAGCCATATGTTTATTATCTTCATTCGTTTTAGGTGATTGCTTCTTCGTGAGATTAAAGTGATGTACTTCTAGTCTTCGTATCCTGGATATTGAATATCTGCAACAAATTCTCAACATACTTCTCTTGAGATAATTTCAAAGTACCTTCAGCTCTATCCCGATGCTCATACCAAGTATCTGTTTTGCTGCATATATGTTCTTATCTCAAACTCCTCGGACATCTGCCTCTTTAGCCTGTTGATTTCTCTCATGTTTGATCATGTTATTAACATATCATCAACATACAACAATAATATGATATAAGATGAATCAAACTGTTTAAAGTAACAACAATGATCTATATCACTCCCCGTGTACCCATTCTTCATCATAAAGCTGTCAAATTTCAAGTACCATTGTCTTGGTACTTGTTTCAAACCATACAAGTTTTTTATAAGCTTGCAAATAAGTTTTTCTTTCTCAGCTACTTGAAATCCCTCTGGCTGAACCATGTAGAATTCTTCCTCAAGATCAATATTTAAGAACGTGATCATATTATCTAGTTGCTTCAGAGGTAACTCCTCTACAACCACAATACTTAGTATAATTTCAACTGTAGTCATCTTAACAATGGGAGAAAATATATCAGTATAGTTAATACCCTTTTTTGTCGATAACCCTTGACTACTAACCTCGCCTTGTATCTCTTGCTGCCATCATGTTCTTCTTTGATCCTGAACACTTACTTATTATGTGTTAGGTATGAAGTGCAACACAGAGAGGGGGGTGAATGTGTTTTCTTGATTTTCTTAATTTTACTATCTTAAAAATCAGACTGTGTTTAGGCTTTGGAACTTAAACATCTAGATATAAGTTTGTAGTTATAAATAACTTAATGTAAAAGACACAAGCAATTATCAAAACTCACTTGATTTATATTTAAATAAAATTTGTTGTGCTACAAATCTGCGTTCTTGAATAATAAGAACTCATATACTTCTCTTGAGAGAATACAAGATTTCTAGTTTTGTTTTTGTTACCTATAAACAAAGGACTCGTGACAGGTTTTATAGATTAACATGCACAGGTTGCAAAGATTACACTAAAATGGACTAACTCATTTTCTAAAGTCTATTTGTCTGTTTCTATTTTAAGTGCAGCATATCTGCATGTAATCTTCCAGGTCAGTGACCCTCCTTTGTCTAGTTCATCTTGACTCTTGATCTTGCACTCTTCAAGCTGTATTTGTAGTCGTTCATATTGTATAGAGATGTACTTATCGAGATGTACAAAGGCTTATCGAGATTTCCACTTCTCTAACATGTATAAGTGACTTGTCGACGTCTTCACTTCTCTACGTGTATTTGACTTGTCGATATCTCCACTTCTCTACATGAGAAAATAACTTGTCGATATCTTCATTTCTCTTAATATGTAAAACGACTTCTCGACATCTCCACTTCTCTACATTTGTAAAATTATTTATCGACATCTCTATTTCTCTACATGCCTTGGACTTCTCTATAAGAAAATCTACTTCTCTAAAAGTATGATGACTTTTTTACAGGCATAATTGTCTTCTCGATATGAATCCATTGCATTTCTTATTCTATGACTTGTCGATATATAACTTAGAAATTTTTTCCATAAATAACTTTATTCAAACCCAAGCTTCTACACTTCTCTCTAGAGACATGATCAGGCTCGATCTTCTTCCAGGTTTTACTCTTTAGCTTGATGGTTGTTCACGGAAAAATCTCCCAGTCCAATCTCCTTAGCATTTTAATAGACTTAAGAAATACAATTACAAAATACAAAGATTATCATACAACTAAATTTTAGGCTTTTCAAAGTGACGTAGTCTTGTTATGTATAGGCATGTCTTGCACAACAATCTCCCTCAATTTTTGAGAAGATTACTTGTCACAAATTCATACCTGATAATAAGACTTACCACAAGCTAAAATTAAAAGAAACTAACAGATTGACAAAGTACAAATTTTATATATGAGAGTCATCTTGCAATTACATTGAGAATTGAATTTACAGAATTAGCTAAACTTTTAAAATCCTGGTTGCTCTCTAATCAAATCCTTGAGTTTGACAAGGCACTCAAGTTCCTCAATTATCTCAGTCCCCCTAGAGTTCCACAAGTTTTAGCCATTCATTTACTGAGTAACTATCAATGTATTTTATTCTGTACCTTGAGAATCTGTGAGTCTTGATGTTTAAAAATAAACCATTGGGAGAAACTCTACTTAACCCTTTAACTTTCAGTTCATTTGAACTTTTCTCAAACATCTCTATCTCCTTAGCCTTCTTGATTGCATTAGCTTCCTCTCAGCCTTCTCCCTTGCATGTCTTTCACCTCTTTCTTTCAACCTGCTAGCCAGTTCAACCCTTCTCATTTTTGTAAAAGTATTTTTCCCAGTCATCAAACTAATTACTCTTTCAAGCTCTACTGTTGAGTAATTTTCAATTACTTCTTTGTTGAGTAAGTTGAATGTGCCATCTTTAAAATAAATTTTCATCTCTCCCAGAGTTCTTACATAGACTTTGACTATTTCTTCATCTAGTTGATTGTTGTAGGCATCATCTGATATTTCTTCTTAAATTGGTAGAAAATTATCTTGATTAAAGCAGTTCCAAAGATCTCCCATTTCAACTTCTATTTTTTTTATTTTCTCCTAGTCTACTAGAAATGAGTTATGGTTGGTGGTTTGAATGATGGAGGTTTGATTAGTTTCTTCAAGGAGGTTTGATTGGCTATGATAGGTATTTCAAGTAAAGAGTTGGCTGTAGGTTTGTAAAGACATTTAGGCTTGGAGGTTTGGATGTTTTGAGTTTTTATTTGGATAGGGATTTGGATTGAGGTTTGTGGAGTTTTGGATGCTTGGCTTATAGGTGCTTTCTTTGTGTCTTTACCATCTCTTCCACTCTTCTTCTTCTCTACATCCTTACCCCATCCTTTCTTCTCATCCTTCTTACCCTTTGCTTCCTTATGTATCCCACTGCTTTTTCTAAATTGACTTGGATTTGAGCCAAAAGATATGTGTTCATCTTTCTTTTGCTCATCATCATCCAAGTCATCATTTTTTTCATTTATAGCAGTTTTTGGTAGCTGACATCAGCATTACTCAAGTATCTTGCAAAGATTTTGATCATCTGAAGGTCGTCATTAGTCTTCATCTTCTTGGTCTTCAAATCAGTCTCAACAATCATCATGGTCTTCTTATTCTTCATCACCCAGTGCTTTGGGATTGGAAAGTGTCTGCACTTCTTGGTGGTTGGACAGATGTATGTCACTCCCTTGCTAGGTTTAAGATATGCCTCGGTAAAAGATCCTTTTTTGGCCTTCTTTGAGTTCCCTAAGCAATTGAGTGTCCTCATGGATCATCACTTTGATTTATTTATAAAGATGTCTAGTTCTGATGCTCTCCTAGATTGGAAAAATGCTAGTGAGACTTGCATACATCTGTCAACTCCAGAATTATTGATATTGATCATCACTCTTTTTTTTCTTACATTTTTGTGACAACTACCACTACTCTTAAGAAGTTCACATTAATATTGACGGCTTTCTTGTATGTGTGATGGTTTAGATTCACCGAGACTTTTCAGCCTTGTAGAAAGTCACAAAAATCCTTGTTATAGCAAGGGCCTTCAACTTCCATCATGAGTCTCTCCTCCATTCCAACATCTTTATTTTGACTTGTGGGTTTTAGCTTGGAATCCATCTCCCCCTTAGGCTTGGTAACATGCATTTGAAATTCCTGGAGGACCTGTGTCCTAACAAACTGTGGTGTTTCTTGAAGAGGAACTTTGAGTGCAACCATGATAGCTCCCAATGACACTCTTGTCTGTATCTGATAGTAATTTTGAGAGTATATCAATGTCTTGATGTCACTCTGTTGGCTTTGGACAAGAGCTGTTAACTGAGATACTTGAGATGTCAAGGATGCATTTGAGGCTTGAAGCTCATTAACTTGATTTTGTAGAGATTGAAGTTGAGCAGATGAAGAAGTATATGATGAGGGAATTGAGCTTGTAGATACTCCACCACTAAAATGTTAGTGTGTGTGCCCTAGAGACAACACTATTATGTTTATATTATGAAACATTTGGATTATTAATTATGATTATATAGATTATTCTTTAGTAATTTATTATATCTTTATTTTCAGTGATAAGATGTTAGATTAATAAATGTCCTTGGAATATGATATGTAAATCTATATCTCTAAGTACGTGACTTAGAAATGAGATTATGAGAATAGTATTGATATTTCTAAAGGTCCCTAGTCAAGTATTATTGTTAAGGGACGATAATAAATACATTGAGACTAGTGTGTTTGTTGGATGATGATCACATCTCATTGATCATAGGTATGGTGATACTAAAGTCAAAACACATGCACATGTATTAAATACATGGTGCTGGATTGACCCGTTGTGAGATACTACTTATTTATTGTGTCATAAGTTAATCTCACAGTGATAATGATGTATTGGTCCTTTGACCTGAAATCATTATATTTCTATACGAGAATTAATATACTTTGATACTATTGAAAGTTATCCTTGATTGGGTAATAATAAAAGTAGACATTGGGTACATTATGAATCGTATGAGAAATATGAATGATCTAGATGGGATTTAGCCCTCCTTTATTAAAGGAGTGATATTATTGGCCTCTTGATTGTGTAAGACTATAAAATGCATGGTTGTGCTCAAATACTGATTTATTTAATAGTTTACTCATTGATCAAGGAAAGAAGGATTGGACGTTAACAGAGGATGACACAATGCATACCTCGAGTTTGATCTATAATATAAGGCTAAAGGGATTATATTACATTGTACATTATTCACGAAAGGTTTAATTGATCATCGATTTAATTATTATTACTTGGGTAACAATGATGTATTATTAGATGCCGCTCATTGTTTATGATTTTAAATTAGATTTAAAATTGTTGCCAACGTAATAATAACCTAAAAGGTCGCACACAGAATGATTGGAGGATTATTTAATTTAAATTCGGATTTAAATTAAATGTAAGTAATTCGAATTATTTGTTATTAATTAAGTGTGACTTAATTAATTAAATAAATAGGAAATTCGAATTTAATATTAAATCTGAAATTAAGTTATTGGATGATTAAGTGAGACTTAATAATACAATAATTAGAATTTTGAATTTAATAATAATAATAATAACTCTAAAATTCAGTTTAGGGTTGGAGGCCTATTAACTCTTGCATATATAATATCTATTTCTAATAGAATTAGGGTTACACGTTTTATTTGATAAAACATAAACCCTAGCAGCTTGAAGAGAGATAGATAGAGCAAGAAGGCGGCCTCAAGAACGTGCTAGTACACACCCATCCTCTGGGCGATCATTCGTGTGGATACCTTCAAGGCGTAGATCGTTCCAGCGATGGGCTACGTGGTGATCATTCAAGACCTCCATCTTTCCATTGACGTAAAGCTTTTTAAGGTAAAACATCTATTCTCCGTAATTATCCGTTCATTATACATAGATCCTGCGGTAGGGATTCGAAAAAATTTATTTTTCCGTTGCATTTTTATGCTCGAATCCCTAACATAAAAGACTCTTGGACCATCTTTTTGACCTCTTCCATCATTAAGGCAGATGGTTCATACTTGGCCTTGTGAAGTTGATCCAGTTTGGCCTTAGTGTCATTATGTTGAGTGATTTGATTCCGGATAACCGTATGAAGGGCCAAAAAGGACTCTCTTAGTTTCTTGACACTGATCTCCACATGTGTGAGATCCAGTTTAGTTAGCTTAACAGTAAATATCCCAAACTTGGTCTTGATTTCCTTTGAATAGGCAGATGCTCATCTTTTTTAGCATTCAACATTTGCTTGACTTGTTCTTGATGTCTGTCCAGTATTTTCTCTAAGGCTTTACCAATAAAGTTTAATTCCTTGATTTGAGCTTTGTGAATCTCTGTGACAGTATTATAAACTTGTTGAGGTATAAGATATCTAGCATTGCTGTCAAGTATGGTGATGTAGTCTTCTATGAACCTAGAGAGAGCTTCTTTCATGTCAATTGTAAAGGATTTAGACAACCGAGCATCCACATTTCCATCTATTTTAGCTACATCCACAATCTTTTCTTGTTGATCTTCAACTTCCTCTCAGTAATTTAGAATAATTGTTTGATAGTCCTGATTTGACATGTCAGATGTAAGAAGTTGTTGAGCTATATTTGTAAACCCTTCCAAATGGTCTACAAACATTTCATCTACAGTCTTTGGTTTAGATTGTGTAGCTTGAATCCAAATGGTAAGAAGATGTATTTGTTTTGTGGAAGTGAAAGGTTGTTCAAGGTTTAGTTGTATTGTGTTGGTGGAGGTGGATGGTGCACCTTTGACAGATTGACTCATAGCAGGAACTGTGGTTGTGATAGTTTGTTGATCACTTTGTGAGTAATCCTTCATTGGAATTGGAGGGGAGTTGTCCAAGTTACTGTCATGTACCATGGCATCAAACTCTTGTTCTTCTTACAAAGAACTAACACTAGAATGTGCTATTGTACTTGCCTCCCCAGTAAGTGGATCATTGGTAATTGGACTCCTAGCTTCAGTTGTGAGTGCAATTTCAACTAGGATTTTGAGGGAAGTTGTTTCTTCAAGAGAAACCTACAATAGAATTGGAGAGGATTTGAGTAGCTCCCCCTCAAGAGTACTACCCTTAAACCTTGCAGTCTGTGAGGACTATTGTGCATATGAAGGTGCTTTAGTAACTATAGCCACAGGGTCTTCAGTAAGATCTGATAAAACCCCTGTGTTTGTGATGGTATCAGAAAGTTCTACCTCAGCATGCAGCCTCTCACATCTAAATATGGGTTCTGAGTGGTGATCACAGTTTCAAGAACTATGTCACTTAATTTTGGAAAGACTTGAGAAGTAGAAACAAGTCTTTCAATAAATGAAGAAGAAATTTGGGATATAATATTAGTGATTTCCGTATTGAGTGTTGGAAACTCCCCCTGAGTAAAAGAGGGAGTTTCAATTGATGTGCTCTCACTCATGTGTGTCCACTTGACTTCTATCACCCTCTTGAGAGTGCTCAAGAGGGGGTGTAGACTCATTGCAAGGTGTATTTGGGAGAATACTTTGTTCATTAGTGACACCTTATTGAGAAAATACCACTAGAGTCTGTTTTAGTCCCTTGTGTGCAACTGCATCTTGTTGAAAAGATACAGAGGTGGTTAATTGAGTGGTCAACTCTATCTTTTTCTTCTTCTTTGGTTTCTTGACCAAGGGTGACACATCCTCACTTGGTTCCTCTCCACTCTCATTTATTGCATTCAGTCTAATCTGCTTCCTCTTCTTTTTACTAACTCCGTCATTTGGGAGGATGAAGCAGTTGGTTTGCTAGCATCTAGAGGTTTTGAAGAAAGAGTCCCAATGTGAGTGTTCCTGTATTTCACTGCTACAGGACCAGGAGCCATAGCTACACTAAAGATTGCACTGCTCCTCATGTCGGGAATGGGGTAAGGGCAAGTCCTAAACTTTTCCAACATAAAGTTAGTGAGGTTTAGGCCTACCTTTACCTTATTTGTTGTATTCAGCCTTCCAAATAGAACTTTGGAGACTAATTTACAAATGTCTATTTGACTAACATATATCCCTTCAGTTAAGTGAATGTCATTGACTTTATAATTTAAAATGGACATTATGAATATGGGGAAAATTATTACTTTACTTCTACTTACCAAAGGCATTGTTAGCCTTGTGCTCAATTCTCCAAGAATGAGACTTCCAATATCCAGGTGTTTGTCATTGGCCATTGAATACACCAGCTTCTGGACCACACTTAATATATTTTCATAGCCTGTCTTTCTGCAAGTTAAGGCTCTGATTATTGTGTCAAATATAAAGGACCACTCCATTCTCAGGTTCTTCTTGTTAAGCCTGACCAAGTCAACCTTCTCACTATAGTTGATGAAGCCCATGGAATCATCCAGTTCTTGAGAGCTAGGAGCTTCAACAATGTTGTCACTAGAAATGCCTAATGCTTTGTTGATGTTAGTTGTATTAAACTCAATAGTGACACCCTTAATTGTGCAAGTTACCATCATGGAAACTGTTTGATTATCATCTATGTTTGTGTGAAGAACTGCATTATTCCAGAATTCATTGAGAACATCTAGATATAATACATGATTTGTTGTTAGGGCTCCTGCAAGATAAGAATCAACCACAAATTTCACAAAGCACTTAAAGTTCTCAGGTGCCTGTGTTGGGTCAACAAAAGCAAGATAGTTTATTCCATCATTGGGGATTTCAGCCTTCACGGTGTTGGTGTTTGATGCCTTTATATGAGTTTAAGTTGGTAAGTGTTTTAGAAGGAGAGAAAGCTCGAGAAGTTGAAAATGGTAAAAAATTACAGTAATTAAGTTAATTGAGATCTCAAGAGCTAAAGAGGGATTATGTCAAGATGTATGGATATTTATAGTGTAGAGTTGTGACTTATCGATAAGAGAATAATGAACAATTGAAAAGTTATGTAGAGAAATCACATGGCTTATAGAAATCTCATGTCAAAATGTCATTTTCTTGACTCTTATCGAGTACTAAATGGTGACATATCGATAAGTTATAGAAATACCCAGTTTGTCCTTTTGGACTGATTTATTCCAATTTATATTGCAAACACAACATAAAACTAGAATTAATTTTATATCAAAAGTATTTTATTGAAAGAATTTATTACATTAAATAATTCCAGTTCTGAGTTGTCAAGAAGTCTGAAATTGAATTATAGAGAACTTCATATCAATAAGTATATCGAGATTTTTACATTGCTTATTGAGAAGGCATGAAAAAGACTTATCGAGAAGTCATAAAAGACTTATCGAGAAATCTATCGAGAAGTCATGAAAAAGACTTATCGAGAAGTCATTTAGACTTGTCGAGAACTCAGTTCTCTACATACTTTTGTTTCAAATTGATTCTATCTTATATCAGTTTCACATATCAACAATGTGAAATAATATTGGGACAGTTTTTCTTAGAATTAGAAAATTTTCAAGTTAGATTTATTTTTGTGAAATAAATATACAAAAAATTCTGAAATATTTATAAATCATATTCCAGTTAATTCCTAATTAAATTAAATTTATTTTGATTCATTGAGAATTAATCTACTTCAACATGTTGGTTGAGTTCTTGCCTTAAGATGAAGAATTTAACATACCAATTTCACTTACAAGCCTGGTGAAAGTTGCTTCATCCAAAGGTTTAGTGAAAATGTCGGTTAACTATTTTTCTGTTGGAACAAATATTAGCTCAATGGTGCCATTTGTAATATGTTCTCTAATAAAATGGTACCTTACATCAATGTGCTTAGTTCTAGAATGATTAACTGGATTAGCAACAATGAATATTGCACTAGTATTGTCACCCATGATAGAAATCTTTTTTAACACTAGACCATAATCCATTAGTTGATTTCTAATCCAAAGTACTTGAGCACAACAACTTCCAGCAGTTATGTATTCAGCATCAACTATGGAAGTTGACACAGATTTATTATTCTTACAATACCATGATATAAGTCTTTGACCAAGGAATTGACAGCTTCCACTTGTACTCTTTCTGTCTACCCTGTATCCAGCAAAATCTGCATATGTGTATCCAACAGCTTCACCAAATATCTATTCTGAGTATAACATGTTGTGTTAACAGCTTCATCCCAAAAACTGGTTAGTAGCTTGGCATCTTGCATCATTGTCCTTGCAACTTCAACTAGAGTTTTGTTCTTTCTTTCAATCACACTATTTTGTTGAGGTGTTCTTAGAGCATAGAACTCTTGAGTGATGCCTTTGTCTTTACAGTGTCATTTAATATGGAATTTCTGAATTTAGTAACATTGTCACTCCACAATCTTCTCACATAATTTTGATCTTTATCATGTATTTCAATCTTCTTTATGTGTTCAATGATAATGTGTGGAGTTTTATCTTTTAAATGCATAAATTCCACCCAATTGTATCTTGGGTAGTCATCCACCATTACCAGTGCATATCTCTTCTTAGAAATGGACATGACATTTATAGGACCAAATAAATCCATATGGATAAATTATAGTGGAGCGTTGATGGAATTCACAGCTTTGCTTTTGTGACTTGATCTCTTCATTTTATCTTTCCGACAAGCTTCACAAACTTCATTTTGAACAAACTCCAAGGCTGACATGTCTCTCACCAATTCTCTTTTCACAAGAGTATTGATTATTTTGTAGTTAAAGTGAGAGAGCTTCTTGTGCCAAAGCTTACTTTGTTCACTTGATTCCTTGGTGTAGAAGCAACATATCTTGTCCTTGTTTGTTGAGTTCATGTCTGCAACAAACATGCTTCATTTTCTTACTGCTTTGGGAGTAACTTCACCAGTCTTCTTTTTTGTGATTGAGCTATCTTTTATGTCAAAAATTACCTTGAAACCCTTATCTGTAAGTTGACTGACAATTAAAAGATTTACTTCATGACCTGCAACCAGTGTTGCATCCTGGATAATAACATTTTCACAAATTAAACAACCATATCCCGTTGTGAATCCCTTATTGTTGTCTCTAAAGGTCACCAAAGGGTCAGCCATCTCCTCAAACTGTGATAGCAGGGCTTTATCACATGTCATGTACCTGGAGCATTCACTGTCAATGATCCACATGACTTTATTCTTCTTACCCTGCACACAATGAGGTTTAAGTGTTTTTAGCTACCCAAGCAGTGTTGGGGACATTCTTCTTCTTGGCCGAGTTAATAGGAGTAGAACTTGAACAATTAAAAGAGATAGATTTCTTAGTTTGATTAATATTTTCTTCTTTGATCACATATCTAACATTAACTTCTTTTAGATCATTTCTTAACTTATGACAGTTAGTCATAACTTTCATATTGCATGAAATACAATCAAACTTGGCATAGAAAGAGTAGGGGTCATCAGCTTGAGCTTAATTGTACTTGCATGCCCCATACTGTGGCTCACTAACAATCTTTTTACAAAGATGAGTTAGGTGATTTGTTGCGCCACATATTTGACACCGCTTTCTGGGGGCATCTGCAACATAGGCACAATTTTTTTGACTCCTATATTTCCATTTTTTCTTCTTTTTCTTTACCGTGCTTTCATTTTGGCTTCAGTTACTGGTGTTTTGATGACTAGACTAGTCTCAGGCTTTCTCTCACTTACAGTGTTTGTTAGGTCACACAACACTGTAAAAGGGTTGAATACAGTGTAGAATACAATCAAATCGATTTAAAGCATAAGTAATAGAAAACAGATGTATTCGATATAACAAACTCTGTTACAATGGAACTGTTCTCTCTCAGTGATGAACAAATATCACGAGAGCTACTAGGTTACAATATATGATCTTCTCGATGATCGTAACTCTTATAGAGTAAACCTATGTCTGTGTTTATATAGACACACAGTTACAAGATAACTTCTAGTTGATATCGAATATAATTCTGTCTCCTAAAATATATCAACCAGATATCCTATATAATTCTTCTAGTCCTTGAACTCTTTCCATGCATATCTTATTCCGTATTAGTTTCGATCTTCTTTCCTGTAAATCAGCTTCCTTCCTTGATTATTAGTCCTCCAGTACTTAAGTTCTGATATCCATCTTCTGATATTATCTTCTGATAATCTAAGTCCTGATATCCTTAAGTTCTGACTTCCAGTAAGTCCTGATTCCAGTAAGAACTGATATTCAACTTGTAAATTATGCAAGAATATACAAGTTAATAGATTTGATGATGTCAAAAACATTTAAGTTCAAATGCAATAAGAGTTTGATAAGACTATTAATAACAACTTACAAAACATCCAGCTTTACCAACATCACTGAATCAATCTGAATCCATAATGATTCTTAACAAAATCATTTATCAGATTATCTTCAGCTTTCTTCAGAACTTCAGCTAACTGTGTTTTAACCTGCATCAGTTCTTCTTCATTATTATCACCAATTTGATAAATGGCTGTTCTGAGAGCTTGAATGGATGTTCTTTCAAGTCTATCACCAAGTCTGATAACCTTAGGATGTGAAGAGTTTTCATTATAACATAAGCATCTTCATTTCAGAATAACTTCCACCTTAGCAGAATTCTTCAGCATAGGAATTTTTCTTCCATCACCTTCAATAATCATTGGACTGTAATGAGAAGTCTTTGTACCAGAGATTCTGAATAGATCTCTTATAGCCTTCAAAATGTATTCTGACCATCTTCTTGTAACATCAGATTTTACTTCTAGAAGATAATGAATATGTTAAAGTTCTCTGATAGACTTCTTTAATATGTCAGTATCAGCTAATCTATAAGTCCTTCCATCATTGAGAAATAAAATTAATTTCTCTTTTAGATTCTCCTTTATCATGAGCATCTATCACAACTAGAGCGGACAATACCTTGTCAAGGTGCCTTTGTTCGATTTGTTCATATGGTTTGTCTGTCAATATGAAAGGATCTCCTAGAGTAACCTCTACTCCTGTTTGAATCTTCTCTTTGTCAGAACCTATTCCAGCTCTATCTCTAGGTTGCTTGGCTTTCAACCCAAATGTAGCAAGTTGATTAATCATGAGATTGGATTTTGGTTCAACTGGAGTAGCTTTCTTCCATAACAGCTTCTTCTTATCAGCAATTGTCAATTTATTCAAATCAACTTGAGCATTGTCAGCAGTTGATGTCTTGATAGCTTGATCAGAATTTGATGTTTCTTCTGTACCTTTCTATCCTTTATTCAGAATAACAACTTGAGCAGTGTCAGAGGTTGTTTTAGAATCTTCACTTATCTTTCTTCTTTTCAGAATTTGAACAGTTTCATCTTCAACAAGATTATCATAAGTTACTTGAACCATTTTACACACTGGTTTCATCATATCTTGAGAAGTTTTCAAGTCCAGTGACTTGGTTGGTTCATCAATTTTTCCTTTCCCTTTGTCTTTGGGATTACTCTCAGTCTGTGATCTAGTTCTGAACTTTGAAGTTTCAGAATTTGACTTTTCCTTGATCACAATGCCTTTTTCCTTTGGCCTTGGAGGATTCTTTGTATCAGAAACTTTAGACTTAGGATTTGTCTTCTCATCATCAAATATAGCTTCTTCCTCCTTGAGAGTTTCTAAATCCATTCCTGGATTGTGTTTCAGAAACAATCTTCTTGCTATCTCCTCATCAAGTGTCTGGATTTTAGAATCTTTGTAATAAACAGTAGTCTACTTCCCTTTTAACTTTAGAGTTGGCAAGAACTTCTAAGAGTCTTCAGATCCTGACTGAATCAGAATATCAGAACTTGACATCAGACTTTGCTTATCACCACTTGACTTCAGTCTTTGAGCATTCACAGCATCAGAACTTGACTTGTTCTGAATAGAAGATTTTCCTTGAACTTTTCTTTGACCTCTACTCTTTTCAGAGTTTCCCTGATCATCACATTTATCATCCTTTTTCTTCAGTTCTTGAGTAGGTGAGCATTTGGACTTAACTACCTTCTCCCCCTTTTTGGCATCATCAGGAAGTAAGAGAGAAAGAAGAAGTTTAACTGAAGATTGGATTTCATCCAATTGAGCTTTCTGAGAAGCTTGATTAACCAGAACCTCAGCAATTTGGGCATGTTGCTTCTCTTGAGTTTGCTCAATGGCTGCAACTTTTTCAGAAATAGGTATGATATACCTCTGTTTGTCAAGCTTGAGCACATGATCGAGCTTATCAGCTTATTCTCTGAGTGTATTAACCTTTTCATGAGTAGCAGTATGTAGACCATGAAGATGTTTTGTAGACAGAGCTGTGATCTTGAGTTGTGTCTTGAAATCAGCATTTGTGAGCAACTCATCAGCTTTTGCAATATGCTCTGTCAGAATTTTAGAACATGGAATAAAATCTGATTCATTCCACTTCTTGGTCCACTCAACACCTCTGTGAATATCCTCCCAAGGAATAGGTGCTTCATGCTCTACAATTTTTTTCACCAATTCTTCCTTGCCCAGAGTAGGTACTGGAGTCTCAGCAGAAACACTGTCATCAGAACTTGAGGAAGACTCATGTTGTTCTGATAGCTCAATAGTGTGTGAAGCAACCGGAGATTCAGGAATTACATCATCTAAATTCTGATCAGCAGAATTTATCTCCAGAACTGGTATTTTTTATGTAGATGGAGCTTCCAGATAAAGAACTTCAGGTATATTCAAATTATGAATATCTATTTTAGAATTATCAGTATGTTCTTTAGCATCATCTGTAGCTTTAATAGGAGAGACAGGAGGGGTAATAACTGTGTCATTAGCAGTGTCTTTGACTTGAGCTGGAAGGGCTTCAATGATAATTGGTTCTTGTGAGATCAGAGATTCCTGATCTCCTTCCTCAGCTTCTTCAGTATCTTCTGATATAGCCTTAGCCAAATACCTCCTTGCCTTCATTTTCTTCAATCTCCTTGCCAATGAAGGAGTTGCTTCAGCAGCATCAGAATTTACAGATTTCCTTTTCAAAGTATCACAACTTTGAGCTGTTTTCTCTTTCTGAGAAGTAACATTCTCAGCTTCAACTATCACAGGTTCAGATGCATGAACTCGTGCTTCAATTGTTTCCTCTTCACTTTCAGACTCATCTCTGATAATCATCTTCCTTATCTTTTGTGAAGGTTGAGGAACAAACTTTGTTCTCTTAGAAGGTTTGGAAGTTGAAGGTCTGGTTGTTTGTGCTGATGGTTGAGAAGTCTGAGGTGTTTGTGTAGAGGTGGTAGGTTCTGATGGTTGGACATCAGGATATAGTGCAGTGTATTTAACTGGATCATAGATTATTAAGGCTTGTTTGATAGATAAAGGAACTCGGAGGGGTCTTAATACAGCCTTCTTATTATCAGTAGATAATAAGTCATTAAAAGCTCTTTTAGCTAGTCTGAATGATGGAATTAATTCACTAGCCGATTGAGGCTTATCATCACAACAAAAACTATATATAAGCTGACAGAATCTAGCAAAATAAACAGTATTTCTGTCTTTTATCATCCTATCCCCAATGAAACCTAAAACAACACTTGCATAACCAAAATCAGTTTGATTAATGAGAGCATACCCGATTTGTTGACTGAATATGGGGATTGCATCGAAGTTAGAACATTTGTTTACAAACGCCTTGGTAATACAGTCAAAGAAAAAACTCCATTCCCTCTGTATGTGAGGTCTCTTCAATTGACCCAGCTTTGCCAATGTCTGTTCATACCCCAGACTGGCCATCATATTTTGAAAAACTGGCTCCTCAACAGTGAAATAGACGCAGTTCTCAGGCAGCTATAGTGCTTGACATACTATGGCCAATGTCACGACATGCTCATCCTCCCCTGATAAAAAGATAATACTTGGGGACCCTTGAGCACCACCATCATCATATACTCCACTTCTCCAGAACTCCAGCACTTGAGTTCTAGAGACTGCATCAAGTTGGGTTAGAGCGTACCCAATATCAGAATTTGCAAGAAAATCCTGAATGAAGTGAAGTTCCGATGGAGCTTCATCTTGCTAATAATGGCGGAGTAGTTGTTAGGAACAAACTTAGCTCCATTGAAAATCACATCTTTTGGTGTCATTTCTTTAAGAAATTAAGTGAGACGGAGAGTATTTTCAAGGTGTTTGATAAAAGTCCTGAAAGAAGACCGCTTCAGAGAAAATTAGAGAAAGAGAGGATAAGAGAGATGAAAAATAGAGAAGTAAATAAAAATTAGAAAATCTTTTCACTCCTATATATATATACTTTCTCCACTCAACAGTTATATTTTTGAAGCACGGGATTCACTTTACACCTGGCAACGCATGAATAGTCCGAAAAAAAAGTTAAAACAGGAGTTAATGGGCACGTAAAATAGGCAATTATTATCGTGCACATGCAGTTATTCAAAACCAACATGTTAACCACTAACCCATAATGATTATGACTATTTTTAACTCACCCAAATTATTCTGATTTAACTATGACTGTTCCAGATATTATCACAAATAAGTCAAGTAAAGAAAAATGCTATGCAAGCATCAAGGATTCCATCAGGATTTATTATTTGAACTTAACTTATATCAGATTTTAACAGTCATCAGAACATGGCTTCTGTACTCAAAAAGTGAATATCTTTTTCTGTGATTCTTCATACAAATACTGACTTGTTTTCTTCAGAGTTTAATCATCAGAACTTTCATCAGAACTTGTCCTCAGAATTTATGCAAATGACACTTAACTGTTTGTCAAAAACAACTTAATCACCACTATAATTTTCATCATTCATATGGAGTGAAAGTGTGTGCATTTAGCAAAATATCAAATAAAGATTAAAGTCTGATCAACTTCAGTACATCTTAGAAATAAGGCATAACTAAGAAAAATGCTTAAAATCTGTCATCAATCATGATGTCTACTATAGAACAAATTTATGCAAGAGTCCACCTCAACTGTTTGTGCTCATTTTATGCATCTTTTGAAATTCCTTTTTACAATGGCTTCTCAGTGTAAGTGAGTCACGACTGCTTATCAGAATTTATGTTATTATCAGAGTATTTCTCCAGTAATCATAGAGTGTGAAAAGTCACCAAGAAAAATATTTGCTTTTCTAATGCATATTACTTAATACCAACAATGCATTTGGGTCTTCCCTTCCACAATTTTTACTCTAGATCTCAAAGGAGTACCTGACTTTTTTTCTTTTCTTTTCTTTTCTTTTCTTTTGATAAGTGAGGCTTATCGGCACTTAGTTCATTCTTAAGATTTACTGACATCAGAATTTGACAGATAAGAAACAAGAATCTAGTTTGTGACTTAGTAATAAGATACACAAAGTAAACTTGACTCAGCTCAATATCAGAATCTGTTGTGTTAATGAGTTTCCACACAAACAACTGATTCAGACATGGGATTTCTAGTATGTTAAAGACTACTAGGTCAGCATCTAGCACGGTTATCCTCATTGGATTGAATAGTCACAGAACAATCAAAACACTTATCAGAGTAACTAAATCCACATTAGATAACAATCAGCATTAAATGAATTTCCAGATTAAGCACAGATTATATATAGATAATAAATATGTAAACACTGATCATAAGGTCTGATGCATGAGAACAAAAACTAAGCAGATTTAGAGAAAGAACCTGAAACCATTCCAAGTTCATTTACCAATCTTATAAAAGTAGCTTCACATAGTGGTTTTGTGAAGATATCTTCTAGCTGTTGATATGTTGGAACAAAATACAATTCCACTGTACCTTCATTCACATGTTCCCTTATGAAATGGTACCTAATGTTGATGTGCTTTGTCATTGAGTGTTGAACTGGATTACCTGTCATAGAAATAGCACTTTCATTATCACAGTAAATAGGGATTTTAGAAAATTCTAACCCATAATCCAGTAACTGATTCTTCATCCAAAGAATATGTGCACAACAGCTTCCTGCAGCAATATATTCTGCTTCTACAGTTGATGTGGAAATTGACTTTTATTTCTTGCTAAACCAAGAAACCAATCTGCCTCCAAGAAATTGGCAGCTTCCACTAGTGCTTTTCCTGTCTATTTTGCATCCTGTGAAATCTGCATCTGAGTAACCAATTAGCTTAAAATATGATTCCCTGGGATACCACAATCCTAGATCAGTTGTACCCTTGAGGTACTTAAAAATTCTTTTCACAACTAATAAGTGAGGTTCTCTTGGATCAGCCTGAAATCTTGCACAAAGACAGGTAGCATACATGATATCAAGTCTACTTGCAGTTAGATAGAGTAATGAGCCCATCATACCTCTGTAGTTAGTAATATCTACTGATTTACCAGTATCCTTATCTAACTTGGTTGCAGTGGCCATGGGAGTGGATGCAGTTGAACAATCTTGCATTCTAAATTTCTTCAGTAAATTTCTAGTATACTTGGATTGACAGATAAAAGTGCCTTCTTCAGTTTGCTTAACTTGAAGGCCCAGAAAATAGCTGAGTTCTCCCATCATACTCATTTGATATCTTGACTGCATTAGCTTTGCAAACTTCTCACACAGTTTGGAATTAGTAGAACCAAATATGATATCATCAACATATATCTGTACCAAAAGTAAGTCCTTTCCATGGTTGAGGTAGAATAAAGTCTTGTCAATTGTGCCTCTGTGAAATCCACTTTCCAGAAGGAATTGAGCTAAAGTCTCATACCATGCTCTTGGGGCTTGCTTAAGGCCATAAAGTGCTTTGTCAAGCCTGTAGACATGATTGGGAAATTTAGGATCTACAAAGCCTGGAGGTTGTTCAATATATACCTCTTCTTCCAATTTTCCATTGAGAAAAGAACTTTTCACATCCATTAGAAAGACTTTAAACTTCTTGTGAGCAACATAAGCCAAAAAGATCCTTATGGCTTCTAATCTAGCAACTGGTGCAAATGTTTCATCATAATCAATACCCTCCTGCTGAGAGTAACCTTTAGCAACCAGTCTTGCTTTATTCCTTGTAATTATGCCATCACTGTCAGTTTTGTTTCTGAACACCCACTTTGTACCAACAACTGATCTGTTTTTTGGTCTTGGCACTAGGGTCCAGACTTTATTTCTTTCAAATTCATTTAACTCTTCCTGCATTGCTTGCACCCAATCAGCATCTTGAAGAGCTTCTTCCACTTTCTTTGGTTCAGTCTGAGATAGAAAAGAATGATAGATACATTCATTTGAAGTTACAGTTCTAGTTCTAACACCTGCTTCAGGATCTCCAATGATTAAATCAGGTGTATTTGCTTTAGTCCACTTTCTTGCAGATGGAAGTTGATTTTCAGAACTGGATCCTCCCCCATGATCCTTGCTGTCTCCATCAGCATTTTCTGATGCTCCCCCTGTAGTTATGCTCTCTGAGACTTCAGAATATGAATTTAATTTTTTAGGAGTTGAAGAATCAGAGCTTCCAGAATTATCAGAATTTGGCTCATCAGAACTAGATGAATCAGAACTTGAAGAGCTAGTGATAGGTTCTGATGCTTCTTGAGAGTCTTGAGTTGTGGTAGGATCTTCAGCTTGCTCCCCCTGGACAGGTGCATTTTCCTTTGGAGTTGTTACCACATTTTCAATGACATCAGAACTTAATCCGTTAGAACTTACAGGATAAATATTTAAGTCATCAAAATTTCCAGAATCGGAATTTAAATCTTCATTCTCAAATCCCAGCTGATCATGATCATCAAAATCTTCAAGTCCAGTAATCTTCTTATCATCAAAAGAGACATTGATAGAATCCATCACAACTCTTGTTCTTAAATTGTAGACTCTGAAGGCTTTTGTGGAAAGTGGATATCCAACAAAAATTCCTTCATCAGCTTTTAGATCAAATTTTGATAGCTGCTCAGTATGAGTCTTAAGAACAAAACACTTGCAACCAAATATATGAAAGTATTTCAGATTCGGCTTCTTCTTCTTCACCATCTCATATGGTGTTTTTCCATGCTTGTTTATAAGTGTAGTATTTTGTGTAAAACAAGCAGTCTGCACAGCTTCAGCCCAAAAATAGGTTGGTAGCTTTGCTTCATCAAGCATTGTGCGTGCAGCTTCAATGAGAGTCTTGTTCTTTCTTTTTACAACTTTATTTTGCTGTGGAGTTCCAGGTGCAGAAAATTCCTGTTTGATTCCATGATCTTTGCAGAACTCTTCCATGACTGAATTCTTGAACTCGGTGCCATTATCACTCCTTATAATTTTAACAGAATTTTTGATCAATTTATCCAGCTGTCTGACATGATCAGTTAGGGTAGATGCAGTTTCAGTCTTTTTTTGCAAGAAGTACACCCATGTGTACCTTGTGAACTCATCCACTATAACCATAGCATATTTCTTCTTTGCAATAGACATGACATTGACTGGTCCAGATAGATCAACATGCAGTAGGTGATAAGGCTCAAGAATTGATGACTCAATTTGCTCTTAAAAGAAGATTTTCTTTGTTTTGCCTTTTGACATGAATCACAAAGGCCATTTGGAGCAAATACTGTTTTTGGCAGTCCTCTCACAAGATCTTTCTTTACAAGCTCATTTATATTGTTGAAATTTAAATGAGAGAGTTTCTTGTGCCAATTCCAGCTTTCTTCAATTGATGCTCTACTCAACAGACAGAATGCAAAACCATCAGTACTTGTTGAAAGTCAGGCTTCATAAATATTACCATGCCTGAATCCTTTCGTAAACCAATTTTCCTGTTGAATTACTTAATACTTCACAGTGTTCTTCAAAGAAATCCACATGATAACCTCTGTCACAGATCTGACTTATACTCAACAGATTGTGTTTAAGTCCTGAGACAAGAGATACTGTTTCAATGATGACATTCCCAAGATTGATCTTGCCATATCCCAGAGTTTTCCCAATGTTTCCATCTCCATAAGAAACTCCTGGGCTAGCTTTCTCCACAAAGTCTGATAGTAGGGTTTTATTTCCAGTCATATGTCCTGAACATCCACTGTCCATCACTAGGATGTTCTTCCTGTTGCCCTGCAATTACAAAGACCACTAAAGGTTAGTTTTAAGGACCCAGACTTGCTTGGATCCTTTGGCCTTTTTAAGTTTGTTAATATTTGCAGCGGATTTAACATCAGAGTTTATGCTAACATTTTTCTTATCAGTATTAACAGTATCAGACTTTGCATCATACTTTACACTAGAAGGAATTAAAGTAACTTTCTTCAGAAAAGGTTTTATCTGATAATAATCATAGTACAAACTATGATATTCCTTACAAGTATAAATGGAATGCCACACATTACCACAATGAAAACAAGGATTTTGTGGCTTAAACCTAACAGACTGACTCTTAACTCCTGACTTAGAAGGTAAGGAGTTTATATTCTTATTCTTCCTGCAAAAAGAAGCCAGATGGTTAGAATTTCCACAGTTTTAGCATTTCTTTCTAGGAGCATTAGGAACAGGCATATAATTGTTAATTTTATTCACTCCTTCCTTTCCATTCCTATTTTTCCTAGCTGCCTTTACCTTGTTTACACTGGTAATCTCTTTTAGCTTATATTTAAGCTGCTTCTTCATCATTAAGCCTATGTTAACTTCAGTTGGTTTATCCTGTTCTAATTTGTCAGAAATTGACTCTGCTATCACTTCTGTCTTAATATCTTTCATCTTTTCAGAATCAGACTTTACAGTTTTAGCTACAAATTTAACAGGATTTACCTTTGGCTTAGTAGTCTGTTTAACAATAATTGGCTTAACTTGTTCAGTTCCTTTTTCACTTTTCTCATCTCCATAACCTAAGCCCTCTTTCCAGTTTCCACTACTTAGTATATCCTGAGTTGCTCTGCCAGAGTTAGTCCAAGTCCTGATAATCTCTCTCTCCTTTTTTTAACTCAGTTTTTAGAGATTTATTCATTTTTAACACTTCATCTCTATCCTTCTGAGTTTGATGGAACATAACTAACTCTTTTTCTAAATAATCATTCCTCTTTTTAAAAGCAAGATTTTCAGAAGTTAATCTTTCATATGTTTAAGTTTGATCTCTATAGCTAATAAACATGGTTTTAAGGTATAATATCAACTCATTAATATCATCAGTATGAAAGGCAAAAGTTGTTTGAGGTATCTTTAACTCAACAGCATCAGAACCTTTATCAGGTACCTTTTCTTCTTTGTGACAAGAGCCTTGCCTTTGTCACTCTTTCCTTTCTTGCATTCAGGATATATGTGGCCTTTCTCACCACAGTTGTAGCATTTGTCATTTGAGTAATCTCCTCTGTTAGACTTTCCTCCTTTGCCTTCAGATTTTCTGAAGCCCTTCTTATCAGAACTTCTACCTTTCCTAGAAAACTTCTTTCCTCTTCTGAATTTCCTGTCAGCTATCTTTGTGATACCCTTCACCATAAGATCACACAGCTTCATCATCTCTTCATCAGCATCTACTTCAGGTAGACTTTCAGTTTCTGAATCATCATCAGAACTTGATGATTCTGAATCAGACTTTATGATGAGAGCCTTTCCTTTTCCTTTCTTTGAAACAACCACTTTGGGGGATTCCTCCTCAGCATTAAGAGCAACTGTTCTTGACTTTCTCCCATGTTTCTTGCTTCTTTGATCCATCTCAAGTTCATAAGTCTTGAGCATTCCATAAATTTTATCAAGAGTAGTTTCATCAAGAGCATAGTTATCTCTTATAATAGTAGCTTTCAAATCCCAACTTTCAGGAAGAGCTAAAAGGAATTTCAGATTTGAATATTCAATGTCATATTCCTTGTCCACCAGTGATAGATCATTCTAGAGTTTGACAAACCTGTCATATAAGTCAGTTAATGACTCATCACTTTTTGAGTCAAAGTGCTCATACTCTTGAGTGACTATAGTCCTCCTGTTTTTCTTGATTGCATTAGTTCTCTGACACCTTGTCTCCAAAGCATCTCATATCTCCTTTGCAGTCTTGCATTGAATTACCCTATTTGACATGACATTATCAATGGCACTATGCAGCAAATGCCTTACCTTTGCATCCTTGGCAATAGATGAGATATCTTCAGCTGTGTATTCACTTTTCTCCTTTGGTATGGTCTTTGCTGGCTGATATGAAACTACAACAAAGAGCTTGGTTGGCTTATGCGGTCCTTCATTAATTTTGTCAAGGTATTCTGGATCTGTAGCTTCCAGAAGCATAGCCATCTTCACTTTCCATATGGGATACTCATACGGTCTCAGCATGGGAACCCTGATAGTCTCATATCGACTATGGGTTTGAGTCTTTGAAGTTTCTTCAGTTGGCGGGCTTGGTTGGATTTTCTGCTTCTTCAGACATGATTGTTTTGGATCTTTACTGTATGTGTATTAACAGATAGGCTCTGATACCACTTGTTAGGTCATACAACACTATAGAAGGGGGTTGAATACAGTATAGAATACAATCAAATTGATTTAAAGCACAAGTAACGGAAAACAGATGTATTCGATAGAACAAACTCTGTTACAATGGAACTGTTCTCTCTCAGTGATGAACAAATATCACGAGAGCTGCTAGGTTAAAATATATGATCTTCTCGATGATCGTAACTCTTATAGAGTAAACCTATGTCTGTGTTTATATAGACACACAGTTACAAGATAACTTATAGTTGATATCGAATATAATTCTGTCTCCTAAAATATATCAACTAGATATCTTATATAATTCTTCTAGTCCTTGAACTCTTTCTATGCATATCTCATTCCGTATTAGTTTCGATCTTCTTTTTTGTAAATCAGCTTCCTTCCTTAACTGTTAGTCCTCCAGTACTTAAGTTCTGATATCCATCTTCTGATATTATCTTCTGATAATCTAAGTCCTGATATTCTTAAGTTCTGACTTCCAGTAAGTCCTGATTCCAGTAAGAACTGATATTTCCTGTTAGTTAAGATCTGAAAACTAAACATGAAACATATTAGACATGACATCTCAAATATATCCAACAGTGTTGACAATTGATTTAGAATTTTTCTTTTCTTCATCTGCAATTTCTTACTTGATGATGAGCTCCTCTTCACTGAAATTCACCTCACAAACTTTGAACAAGGGTGCATTCACCTTTTGAAGCACAACAGGAACTTCCTTGTTCACACTTTCCTTACTTTTGTCAATTTGACTTTTCTTTTGAGATGAACTAGCCTCATAGTCTAGTCCAATTGTTATATTAGCACAGGGTTTGTTCTTCTCATGGTATTGACCAACCAGTTGAGAGACATTATTAAATGACTTAAGCTTAGTTCATTTTTCTCAATTTTATCTCTCAATACAGCTTCTACTTCCACTATATATTTCAGCTTGTTTTTAAGATATTCATTTTCTTGCCTGACTGATGCTAGGCTTACAAGCTGCAGCTCTAGTTCTTGTCTCTCAATTTCAAGCTTTTCATTCACTTTTGATAGTCTATTAATTTCCTCAGTAGCAGCCACCATGCTTGTGTGAATGCGAAATATTTCTACACTCATCTTTTCAACATTTTCCTTATATTGTGAAGCATTCAAATCAATGGTGGTTAGGATAGGTACCTCAGATTTTGATGCAGATGACTCTCCTTCCTCCAAGGCCATAAGAGCATAATTTCCATATTCTTCATCATCATATTCATCATTTGTGTCATCCCAACTATTTCCCTTGATAATATAAGCTTTTTCTTGTTTCTTTTACAAAAGTGCTTCATACTTAGCTTCAAGCTCCAAATATGTCATATCTTTCTTCACCTTCTCTGGCTTTCTGCATTATGTGGCAAAGTGACCAAGTTTATCACAGTTACAGCATCTAATCTTAGATCCATCCACAGATCTTGATTTATAGCCACCTTTTCCAGTTGCATTTGTCTGAGTCTTTCCCTTCCAGTTGTTGTTGTAGGATGATTGACCCTTACCCTTGAAATACCTAGGCTTCTTGACTCTTATGTTTGAGAACTTCCTCGCCATGTAGTCCATAGACTGGTCCATTTCATCCAACTCATCGAGAGTGTAATACTCATCCTTTTCCAACTCCAGAATGACTTGCTTTTGAGGTTCCTTGTTTTTCTGCTCAACAGGTTGTATAATTTGAGTCTGAGATTCAGTTTCATCTTCAATTTTTTTCTTTTCATTAGCTATCAAGGCACTTGACATATCCACAATGTCCTTGACTTAGCTTTAATGATTTTCTCTGCATCATCTCTAGCTCATAGGTTTAAAGATTGCTATAAAAAACCTTCAAGGTTATTCCCCCTAGATCTCTCCCTTTCTTATTGCAGAGATATTTTGTTTTAAATGATCAGGAAGAGTGAGCAAGAATTTTAGGTTGACCTCCTCAGCTTCATAATACTTGTCATGCAGCTGCAGCTTGTAAGTCATTTATCAATTTATTGAACCTTTCAAAAACCTCGGTAATAACTTCTTTAGGTTTAGCAATGCAACCATCATATTGTGAGATCAGAATTCTTTTTTGGTTACACCTCACTTCCTCAGTATCTTCACACAGAATTTCTATCTTTTCCCAGATCTGCTTTGCTGACTCATAGTTGATAATGTTATTGTACATAACATTATAAAGCGATTCAATCAGAATAAGTTGCAGACTGCTGTCGAGTGAAACTTCCTCCTTTTCTGGTTCAGTGTATGTAGATGGATCCTTAAGAGCATAGTGACCAAGAATGACTATTTCACCTTCAGTTGGCTCAGGTACCCTCACCATAGGAATAAAAATTCCATGCTTGAGAATTTCAAGTGAATTAGTCATCCTGATGAACAACATCATTTTCTTCTCTCATAGAGTGTAGTTCACTTTGTCAAATATAGGAATCTTGATACTGCTAAGTTTCTGTGCACTCATACTTCCAAGATCTACTATATTTACTTTCAGATTTTGCTCTGATACCACTTGTTAGGTATGAAGTGCAACACAGAGGGGGTGAATGGGCTTTTTTGATTTTCTTGATTTTACTATCTTGAAAATCATATTGTGTTAGGCTTTGGAACTTAAACATCTAAATAT
This sequence comes from Apium graveolens, assembly GCF_009905375.1. Classification (NCBI taxonomy): domain Eukaryota; kingdom Viridiplantae; phylum Streptophyta; class Magnoliopsida; order Apiales; family Apiaceae; genus Apium; species Apium graveolens. The sequence continues at coordinate 174,096,526 of NC_133656.1, forward strand.
AAATTTGTAGTGATAAATAACTTAATGTAAAAGACACAAGCAATTATCAAAACTCACTTGATTTATATTTAAATTAAATTTATTGTACTATAAATCTGTATCCTTGAATAATAAGAATACAACTACTTCTCTTGAGAGAAAACAGGATTTCTAGATCTGTTTTTGTTACCTCTAAACTAAGGACCCGTGACATATTTTATAGATCAATATGCACAGCTTACAAAGATTACACCAAAATGGAGTAGCACATTTTCTAAAGTCTGTTTTTCTGTTTTCATTTTGAGTGCAACATATATGCATGTAATCTTCCATGTCTATGACCCTCCTTTGTCCTCTTCATCTTGGCCCTTGATCTTGCACTCTTCAAGTTGTATCTGTAGACTTTTCATTTCAATGATAGAATGGTTTGTTGAATGATAATCTTGAATCTTCAATTGAGTTGCATTCTGTAATTTGAAGCTTGTATCGAGATCTTCAATACTGTATAGAGATGTCCCTATCGAGATATACAAAGGCTTATCGAGATGTCCACTTCTCTACATGTATAAGTGACTTATCGACATCTTCACTTCTCTACATGGATTTGACTTATCGATATCTCCACTTCTCTACATGAGAAAATGACTTGTCGATATCTCCATTTCTCTGCATGTATAAAATAACTTGTCGACATCTCCACTTCTCTGTATGTGTAAAATGACTTGTCGATATCTCTACTTCTTTACATGTCTTAGACTTCTCTATAAGCAAATTTACTTCTCTATAAGTATGATGACTTCTCTACAGGCATAATTGACTTCTCGATATGACTCCATTGCACTTCTTAATATGCGACTTATCGATATGTGACTTAGAACATTTTTCTATAAATAACTTTATTCGAACCCAAGCTACTACACTTCTCTCTGAGGTATGATCAGGCTTGATATTCTTCCAGAGTTTATTCCTTAGTTTGATGGTTGTTCATAAAAAAATCTCTCAGTCCAATCTCCTTAGCATTTTTACAGACTTAAGAAATACAATTATAAAATATAATTACAAATACAAAGATTATCATATAACTAAATCTTAGGATTGTCAGAGTGACTTAGGTTTGTTATGTAGAGGCATGTCTTGCACAACATTATATAAAGCCTTTTTTCCTGCTAGTAAATTTGTTAAAGACCAAGTCTCCTTCTTCTCAAGAGAACTCATCTTTTCATCCATGACTGATTTTCACTAAAATGAATCATCCACTTGTATTGTCTCTGAATAACATTAAGGCTCTCCGTCCTCGGTCAATAACATATAATATGCTGAAGGAGAATATCTTTGTGGTGGCCTCATAATTCTGTTAGATTTTCTTACCTCGGTATGTGGAGTAACTGAAACCCTGTCATCAACATTCTACGAACTCCCACTATTTCCTGCAAAATCTATTTTTGTAATATCTTCAAGCATTGCTTTCTCTTTCTCAGGTTGTTCTTTTGTAACTCGGAATCGACTACAAGCTTATCCTCATACACTACATTGTCATTAAAAGTAATATCTTTACTTCTAATGACCTTCTTAGTTAGTTCATCCCAGAAACGGTAACTTATATCATCTGAGTCATAACCCATTACACTTATTTGCTTTTGGATCAAACTTATCCATGTCAGAATCTTTAACACGCACGTAAAAAAACACAACCAAAAACTCGCAAGTGTGGAAAATTTACCTCCTTTTTCTACCACTCTTCTTCAGAAATCTTGAAGCCCAAAGGACTTGAAGGTCCTCTATTTATGAGATACGCTTTTATGCTAAGTGCATCTGCCCAAAACATCTTTGGCAACCTTGCATATAATCCCATACTCTTGACCCTCTCATTCAAGGTTCTATCCATGCGCTCTGCAAAACCATTTTGTTGTGGTATCTCTGGAATAGTTTTAATCATTTTAATCCCAAATTATGTGCAATACCTTTTAAATTCATCATTACTGTATTCACCATCATTATCTGACATCAAAATCTTCACCTTCAAATCGGTATGATTTTCAACTTCAGTCTTCCACTTCTTGAAAGTAGAAAAAACATCTAGTTTATTCTTCAAAAAAATAACCCTTACCTTTCTAGTATAATCATCAATGAAAGTGACATAGTAGCGAGATCCTCCCAACAATGTAACTGATGTTGGACCATATACATCTGTATGAACTAGCTCTACTTTCTTATCCTTGGGGGTCCTCCCTGACTTTGTAAAAGTAACACGTTTCTGCTTTTCAAGAACACATGGATCACAGAACACAACTTCCACATTCTTCAACTCTGGATTCTTCCCTTTCGAAGTTAACAACTTCATACCTTTTTTACTCATATGACCTATCACCACAAAGTTGAAGACTTAATCTTATCAGCAGTTGCATTTGCTTCATAGCTAGATTGTTCAACAATGTACAAAGTCCTTTTTTTCTCTCCACGGGCAATAACAAGATTCTCATTTGTAACTGTCCATTGTCTGTCTCTGAAAGTAACTCGATACCCTTCCTTATCTAATTAACCCATAGATATCAACATCTTCTTAAGTCCAGGAATGTACCTTACATCTTTCAACATCCAGCTAGTTCCCAAAGAGGTTTCGAGATTAATATCTTCCATGTCCGTATATCCAAAGTCTCATCATCAGCAAGACGGACTTTACGAAAATTTTCAAGTCTGAAATTTAACATTAAATCCTTGCAAGGGGTAGCATGAGATGATGTACCTGAATCCATAACCCATAATTTAACCAATCATTCAACACAAAAAAAGAAAGCATCGTAGTCCACCACTTTTTCAACTACATTAGTTTAATTATCCTCTTTACTCTTTTCTTTAGGAGTTGTGCACTGATTTCTGAAGTGACCCTTCTTCTGACAATTCCAACAAACAATATTCTTTCGATTTTTGGACAATTCCAGAGTGTCTCTACTCTCAGCACTCAACAAGGAACCTGACGACTCTCTTGAGTTTCTCTTACGAATTTCTTCTCCAAGAATCTAATTTCGAACTCCATCAAAAGTCATCACTTATAGAAGTGATAAAACCTGACCAACTCTCTGGTAATGAGTACGCCAACAACAAGGCATGTACTTCATCATCAAATTTTATATCCACCAATGTCAATCTTGGTAGGATAGAATTAAATTCGTTCACATGATCAACAACACAATCGCCTTCGTTCAATCTCGTGACAGCTAACAAGCGAATCAAATACACTTATTTGAAACAGACGGCTTCTCATACATATTTGACAAAGTCTTGATCAAACCATAAGTTATCATTTCCTTGATGATATTATAAGCAACATTCTTCGTCAAAGTCAATCTGAAAACCCCCAGATCCTGCCTATCCAATAGAATAAAATCTGCATCATTCATTGAAGTTGGTTTCTTCTCTTCTAATGGTTCGTGTAGTTTTTTCTGATACAAATAATCTTCAATTTGTATTTTCCAAAATCCAACATCTTTGCCATCAAATTTGTCGATCTTTACCTTCTCGTCGCTTGAAAACCTAAACTTTTGATACTAGTGAGTATACAACAACGAAAGTAAAACCCAAAGCGAATAAATAAGAAAAAAACAATCACAGAAGACAAAGATTTACATGGTTCGGAAATTGCTATTTCTCTAGCCTGCTAATTTTGTATTGATCTCATACAATTGTGTTGTGTTATTATTTTTACAATAATATGAGAATATTTGTAAGAAAAGAAATTTGGCCACTAATCTATAAACTAATCTAATAAATCTGAATAGTTTATTTTTCATGAAATTAATTAATAAACCCCATCAGAAAGTATATAAAAACAAAGATAAAGGAAGAAAAGAGATTAGAAAAAAAACAGAAAGAAAAATATTTTGACTGTGACTATATTCACTATGGTTAATTAAGCGAGATTTCTCCGACCACCGATTGTTTTACGCATACTAGCTTTCTGTGGTGTAGTTAACGGCATGTTAAAAATTCTGATAGATTAATAGAGTTCAACTAGTAGTAATTCAGTATTATATTTTGTTGGTTTTTGAATCGCACCGGGGTCATGTCCTGGTGTTGAAAGAACAACTGAGGTAATACTAACACCTGTCCGCGATATGTTTTCTCTAAAAAAAAAAGTTTCTCTATGCTCCCTATATCCTAACTATTTTTTTACATTACCTCCACTATACCCATTTTATACATAAAATATTAATTGGTCCCATCACTTTACTCATTTTTTTAATTTTCCACCGCTACTTGTCATTTTTCTTAAATTTTGTGTCCAACCCAAATATAAACAAATGGTTAGGACGGACGAAGTATTTGCCATTTCAGAATCCTTTGGTATGTCAAATTCAAGTTACGAATATATATATATATATATACACTAATATAAAAGACGAAATATTAAAAGTTTGGTTATTGATAATTCTATTATATTTAAAATAGGACATTTAATATTATATTTTAAACAAGACACCTAAAATTACTCGTCTATCAATTCTATTATATATAAAATAGGATACTTATATTATGACACTTAATATTATATTTAAAACAAGACACCTAAAATTAATCGTTAATCAATTCTATTATATTTAAAATAAGACACTTATATTATATTCCTACCTATACTATTATATTAAAGACGAAACACTGAAAATTTGGTCGTTAGTCGTTTTTGACCGTTAAATTTATTCTTAAATATTAGTATTATTTAAGAGGTATAATCAAAATTAGAATTTACAATATATATGATAAAAACAACCGTGTATCGCACGGTTATATACTTATATATATAGGCAAATGATTAAATAGAAACCTCTATTAAAATAAAAACTAGAAACTATTATTTACACCCCTATTTTACTATCCCCCACGTAGATGACATTACACATCCTCGACACTTTATTAATTATTATCTCTGTTTCCCAACCATGCTCTTTATTCGGCAATTCACCTTTTTACGATGACTGAAAAATTAGCTATAGTTATTTCCCGTCTTCTTCGCCATATTTATACCCACTACATGATCCACCAATGCCCATATTTACAAATGCATACAAACATTTTCTAATCTCTTTAAATAGTAATTATCACGAATTTCATTATAAACTTTTATACTTTTAGGGGCTGAGCATTTTTAAGCACTTTTCAAATTATGGTTGTTTGAACTAAAAATAACTGGGAATAAATTATTTTTGGTTTTAATTTTTTGGATGGTGATAATTAGAACAAATAAATGAAGATATTAATTTATTATCGAAGATGGTGTTAAAGCTTACATAATGTTAAAGCATATGGTGAATATGATGATGATTATAATTTATCAATTTTTTTTGAAGATTATTGGCTCTGATAATATAATAACAGGTACTGTATTGTATCACATATTTCGATGATGTAATACTAAGTACTGGTAACACATACTGTAGTGATTAGTTATTCTTATTTAATGATTTCAGTCTTATAAGTTAATGATTTATAGAATTCAAATATGTGATTTAAATAATTTGATTAGATAATTCTAGTATCAATTTTAATAATTTATTATTTTTGAGACAATTTAATTATAATTTATGATATCATCTCATTAATTTGGATATAATAATAAAATTATTATTATTATTAATACTTTTATTATTTTGAGTATAGCTTATTAGCTAATAAATAATATCTATTTTTCAATTAATCTTAAAGTGAGTGACTTAAGAATTTAATGATTTTAATATTAGTAGATGCATTACATTATTAAGGAAATTTCTTATCGTAATAAATGATTTGTTCTATTTTATTTGGTGATTATCATTATTTTAACTAGTAGTATGTATATGAATTTTATTAATTTTGATGCATGCAACTAAATATCAATAATTTTTATTAATCAAGACAGTTTATTGTATTATTTAATTAGTAATTAGTAATTTTAATAATTTAATATTAGTGATTTAGTGTTTTTGAGAAAATATACAGGTAATTAATAAAAAATTTAATCAAGATTTATGGATTGTATTTACTCATGTTTTTAATAGTTTTTTAGAATAATAGGTTTTTTTAATGCGGTGATTAAAATATTTATGTATTTTGAGACTGGTTATCATACGAAGTATTAATTAAAGTGTATTTTATTGATTCCAACATATGTGTTTTTTTAAATATAATTTTACAGATTTCTGATGATAAGATTTTTTTGAAAAAATTAAATTAAAATATATTTTAAAGGGATATGTAAAAGGCATGGGTGGATAAGATGGAAGAATGTACACCTTGATATTATGGACCCGAAGGGTTTTTAGTTTTTATTATAAGTTAGTTTTTACTCTACTACAAACCAATTTAAAATACAAACTAAAAACCTTAGCCCAGCCCAAACAAATAAACAGTCCGGCCCAACTTAAAAACAACGGCCTTTGTTTTAATTTGAAATTGAGTTTCGCATATACATACAATAGATACAGAACCGTTGGAAATATTTATTGTTCAGTTATTATCCAAAATACAAACATTATACAATCTAAAAATCATAAAAACAATCTTAAATTCATTCGTTTTTGAAGAACACTAGAAAGATTGGAGATCGATATTGTACCAAACTGTTCAAACTGAAGATTATCGTTGAAATTATAGATCTGAAGGTATGTTTCATTATAAATCAGTAAATATATTTTGTTTGAAGTTATAGATCTGAAGATTATCAATTACTAGTTTATATCGTAGATTAGTAGTTGTAATATCTTTTTTTGCTAAGTAAACACTTATTTCATTGATGCATGTCAGTATTTTTGTGATTTTAGGTTTTATAACTATTTTTGTTGATAAAAGTAACAAATACTCTTATGCTATTGTTGAAGTAGAAATATATAAATATTAAATCACTAATTATACAATAATATGTCATGATTAGAGTAGGTATACATAATTTGGTTTTTATATTTTTAATTTTAATGTTCTTAATGTTTTTATATAATTTTACTGATTCGCTTGATGTTGATATATGTATTCAATCCTTCCTTGAAGTTATAATCACAAAATATGTTTAATGATTAGGTTTATTTTGATGATATATGTTATATAATTTTACTGATTACCATAACTTGTTGGATAGCGAATAAGTGTGAGGTCTAGTGGGAGAGAGAGAGAGAGACAGAGAGAAAGTGTGAAATAGAAATAGTTTGTTTGTGTGTGTGTGAGAGGGAGAGAGAGAGATACTAAGCGTGAAATACAAGGATTAAAGAAGAGACAATGATAATGGATTGATGATATGTGTTTAATAATTTTACTGATTACAATAACTTGTTGTACAACAGTGAGTGTGAGATTGAAATAGAGAGTGAGAGAGAGAGACAAAGAGAAAGAGTTAAATAGAAGGAGTGAGAAAGAGTCAGAGAGACAGGGAGAAAGAGAGAGATACTGATAGTGAAATATAGTGAAAGAGAAAGAAAGAGAGAGTTTGTCTATATTTATTTCTGCTAGGTAATGTTCTAAATCAATAATATACAAGTTATTAACAGATTTACATAATTCTTTTATGTTTATTTGTTGATATTTTATCTCTTCAATAGTATGTTGTATTGTATTCTAAATATCCTTGCATTACTATATTTTAATTGTACACTATATTATCGAAATTTAATATATGTAGGGAATAAAAATAGAACCACGGAGAATTCCACGGTTTCTGAAAAAAATACCTACTGAATTGGTTGCCTATACAGACTCTAAAATGTCTAAAGAATAAATAATGAATTTTCAACAATTATCCGAAGATATATATATATATATATATATATTTAAATTAGTAACTAGAATTTAGTCTTTTGTAATTACTGATGTAGGACTGAATCATTAATTTAATATTTGTAGAGGATCAACATAACAATGCAGTGAGAGACAAAAATGATTCTATGGAAGAAAATGTTACCAGGACCCCTATTAAATGGAAGAAAAGTAGATCTAAAAGACCTGAACTAAGTCCTAATCATGAGGTATTTATCTGCACTTTTTAACAAAAATAAATTGTCATAAAAAATAAACTTATGTTTATACTTGTTTAATTTTAACAGGAAACTCAAGACAAATGTGCTGATGATAGTAGAGATAAATAAATTACTGAAACAACAATAGTTGATGAGGAAGGAGCTCTGGAGAAAAAAAAAATAAGTTCTGTCGAAAGGTATAATAATCAACAATTACTAATTACTAATTACGAAATTCCTTCAAGTACTCGTTGAGTCTGTTAGATATATTTGATAATGTCATGGCTAATATAATTTATGTTTAGATTTCAGATCTTACTTAACAGGATAAATCAGTACTTAACTGTTGATCAGTGCTTATACTGGAAGTCAGGACTTAAGGATATCAGTACTTATATTATCAGGAGATAATCATCAGAAGTTAGATATCAGAATATAAGTGCTGAAGGATTATTAGAGAAGGACAGTAGCTGATTAAAAGAAAGAAGATCGAGATAAACATAAGAAGAGATATGCATGAAGAAGGAATTCCGTGAAGAATGGAATACTTGGAAGAAAAGATATCTGATTGATATATTTTAGGAAGCAGAATTATATTCCATATCAATTAGTGATTATCTTGTAACTGTGTAGTATATAAACATAGACATAGGGTTTACACTATAAGTGTTATCATATATTCGAGAAGATTATTCGTTATAACCCTAGCAGCTCTCGTGATATTTATTCATCACTGAGAGGTAACAGTTCCATACTGTAACAGAGTTTATTGTTTCAATAAAGTTTGTTTTCTGTTACTTAATATATTAAAGTTCGATTTGATTGTATTATACACTGTATTCACCCCCTCTACAGTGTGTGTGACCTAACAAGTGGTATCAGAGCCAATCTGTTAACACATATACAGCTAAAGATCCAAACACAATCATGTCTGACACAGAAACTCTAACTAAGCCTACCAAAACTGAAGAACCTCCAAAGCCACAAATTCAAAGTCGGTATGAGACTATCAGGGTTCCCATACTGAGACCATCTGAATATCCCATATGGAAGGTAAGGATGACCATGTTCCTGGAAGCAACAGATCCAGAATACCTTGATAGAATCAAGGAAGGGCCTCACAAACCAACCAAGCTCGTTGTTGCAGTTGCAGGTGAAGCAGCAAAGACCGTACCAAAGGAGAAGAGTGATTATACTGCTGAAGATATAGCATCAATTGCTAAGGATACCAAGGTACGACACTTACTGCATAGTGCCATTGATAATGTAATGTTAAACAGGGTAATCAACTGCAAGACTGCTAAGGAGATATGGGATGCTCTGGAAACAAGGTGTCAGGGAACTGAGACAATTAAGAAGAACAGGAAGACAATACTCACTCAAGAGTATGAACATTTTGACTCAAAGACTAATGAGTCATTGAATGATTTATATGATAGATTTGTCAAACTTTTGAATGATTTGTCATTGATTAATAAAGAGTATGATCTTGAAGATTCAAACCTTAAGTTCCTGTTAGCTCTTCCTGAATGCTGGGATTTGAAGGCAACGACAATAAGAGACAACTAAAATCTTGATGAAACAACTCTTGACAAAATCTATGGTATGCTCAAGACTCATGAGCTTGAGATGGAACAAAGAAGCAAGAGGAAAGGAGGAAAGTCAAGGACAGTTGCTCTTAAGGCTGAAGAAGAATTCCCCAAAGCAGCTTCCTCAAGGAAAGACAAGGGTAAAGCTCTTATCATAAAGTCTGAAACTGAGTCATCAAGTTCTGAAAGTGATGATGACTCAGATTCTGAAAGCTTGCCTGAGACTGATGCTGATGAGGAGATGATGAAGCTGTGTGCTCTTATGGTGAAAGGAATCACAAAGATTGCATACAGGAAGTTCAGGAAGGGAAAGAAGTTTTCCAGGAAAGGCATAAGTTCTGATAAGAAGAATTTCAGAAGATCTGAAGGCAGAGGAGGAAAGTCTGACAGAGGAGATTACACCAATGTTAAATGCTATAACTGTGGTGAGAAAGGCCACATATCTCCTGATTGCAAGAAGGTAAAGGGTGACAAAGGCAAGGCTCTTGTCACAAAGCAGAAAAGCTGGACAGACACCTCAGACTCTGAAAGTGAGGAAAACTATGCATTGATGGCAAATGCTGATAAAAAAAGTGCTGAGAGCAGTTTTGAAGCTTCTAAAATAAAGGGCAACAGGAAAAATATTCTAGTTCTGGACAGTGGATGTTCAGGACATATGACTGGAAATAAGGCCCTGCTATCAGACTTTGTGGAGAAAGCTGGCCCAAGTTTTTCTTATGGAGATGGCAACATTGGAAAAACATTGGGATATGGCAATATCAATCTTGGAAACGTCATAATTAAAGAAGTAGCTCTGGTCTCGGGACTTAAACACAACCTACTGAGTATAAGTCAAATCTATGACAGAGGTTATAATATTGATTTCTTTGAAGAACACTGTGAAATTGTGAGTAAATCTAAAGGCAAAGTTGTTCTGAAAGGATACAGGCGTGGTAACATTTATGAAGCTAAGCTTTCGACAAGTACTGATGGTTCTGCAATCTGTCTGATGAGTAGAGCATCAATTGAAGAAAGCTGGAATGGGCATAAGAAACTCTCTCATTTAAATTTCAACAATATAAATGAACTGGTCAAGAAAAATCTTGTGAGAGGACTGCCAAAGTCAGTATTTGCTCCTGATGGTCTTTGTGATTCCTGACAGAAAGCCAAACAAAGAAAATCTTCATTCAAAAGCAAGACTGAATCATCAATTCTTGAGCCTTATCATCTACTACATGTTGATCTATTTGGTCCAGTAAATGTCATGTCTATTGCAAAGAAGAAGTATGCGTTGGTCATAGTGGATGAGTTCACCAGATACACATGGGTGTATTTCTTGCACACAAAAAGTGAAATTGCATCTATCTTGATTGATCATGTCAAACAGCTGGATAAAATGGTCAAAGATTCTGTGAAAATTTTAAGGAGTGATAATGGCACTGAGTTCAAGAATTTGATAATGGAAGAGTTCTGCAAAAACCATGGAATAAAGCAGGAATTTTCTGCTCCTGGAACTCCACAGCAAAATGGAGTTGTTGAAAGGAAGAATAGAACTCTCATTGAAGCTGCACGTACAATGCTTGAAGAAGCAAAGCTTCCAACCTATTTCTGGGCTGAAGCTGTGCAGACTGCTTGTTTTACTCAAAATGCAACACTCATTAACAAGCATGGAAAAACACCATATGAGATGGTGAAGAAAAAAAAGCCAAATCTGAAATACTTTCATGTATTTGGATGCAAGTGTTTTGTTCTCAAGACTCATCCTGAACAGCTATCAAAGTTTGATCTAAAAGCTGATGAAGGAATCTTTGTTGGATATCCACTTTCCACAAAAGTCTTCAGAGTCTATAATTTGAGAACAAAAGTGGTCATGGAATCTATCAATGTCTCTTTTGATGACAAGAAGATTACTGGTCTTGAAGATTTCATTGACCATGATCAGCTGAGATTTGAAAATGAAGACTCAAATTCTGATACTGAAAATCCTAACAGTCAAAGTCCTGATACTGTAAACTCTGATGGATTAAACTCTGATGTTATTGAAACTGTGGTGACTACGTCAAAGGAAGATGCACCTATGCAGGGGGAGCATACTCAAGATCCTACCACATCTCAAGAAACATCAGAACATACATCTGGCTCTTCAAGTTCTGATTCGTCAAGTTCTGATAAGCCAAGTTCTGATAGTGCTGAAAATCTAAATACTGAAGAATCCAACTCAGAGAGCACAGTTTCAGGGGGAGCATCAGAAAATGAAAATGAAGATAGCATGGATCATGGGGGAGCATCCAGTTCTAGAGAAAACCTTCCATCTGCAAGGAAATGGACAAAATCACATACACCTGATTTGATAATTGGAAATCCTGATGCAGGTGTCAGAACTAGAACAGGTACTTCAAATGAATGTCTCTACAATTCTTTTCTCTCTCAGACTGAGCCAAAGAAAGTTGAAGAAGCTCTTCAAGATGCTGATTGGGTGCAAGCAATGCATGAAGAGTTAAATGAATTTGAAAGAAACAAAGTCTGGACCCTAGTGCCAAGACCAAAGAATAGATCTGTTGTTGGTACAAAGTGGGTATTCAGAAATAAAACTGACAGTGATGGCATAATTACAAGGAATAAGGCAAGGCTGGTTGCAAAAGGATATTCTCAACATGAGGGAATTGATTATGATGAAACATTTGCACCAGTTGCTAGGTTAGAAGCCATAAGGATATTTTTGGCTTATGCTGCTCACAAAAAGTTTACTGTCTTTCAAATGGATGTGAAAAGTGCTTTTCTCAATGGAGAATTGAAGGAAGAGGTATATGTTGAACAACCTCCAGGCTTTGTAGATTCCAAACATCCAGATTATGTCTACAGGCTTGATAAAGCACTTTATGGACTTAAGCAAGCTCCTAGAGCATGGTATGAGACTTTAGCTCAGTTTCTTCTGGAAAGTGGATTCAACAGAGGAACAATAGACAAAACACTGTTCTACCTCAACCATGGAAAGGACTTACTTCTGGTCCAGATTTATGTTGATGATATCATTTTTGGGTCTACAAATGACAAACTTTGCAAGAAGTTTGCCAAACTAATGCAGTCAAAATATCAGATGAGTATGATGGGGGAACTTAGCTATTTTCTGGGCCTTCAAGTCAAGCAGAATGAAGAAGGCACTTTTATTTGTCAAACCAAGTACACCAGAAACTTGCTGAAGAAATTTGGAATGCAAGATTGTTCAAGTGCATCCACTCCCATGGCCACTGCAACAAAACTGGATAAGGATACCGGTAAATCAGTAGATATTACTGACTACAGAGGTATGATTGGCTCTCTACTCTATCTAACTGCTAGTAGACCTGATATCATGTATGCTACCTGTCTTTGTGCAAGATTTCAAGCAGATCCAAAAGAACCTCACTTAACAGCTGTGAAAAGAATCTTTAAGTATCTTAAAGGAACAGCTGCTCTGGGATTATGGTATCCTAGAGAATCAGATTTTAAACTAATAGGTTACTCAGATGCAGATTTTGCAGGTTGCAAAATTGACAGGAAAAGCACAAGTGGAAGCTGCCAATTTCTTGGAGGCAGATTGGTTTCTTGGTACAGCAAGAAACAAAAGTCAATTTCCACATCAACTGCAGAAGCAGAGTATATTGCTGCAGGAAGCTGTTGTGCACAGATTCTTTGGATGAAGAATCAGTTACTGGATTATGGGTTAACATATTTCAAAATCCCTATTTACTGTGATAATCAAAGTGCTATTGCTATGACAGGTAATCCAGTTCAACACTCTATGACAAAGCACATCAGCATCAGGTACCACTTCATAAGAGAACATGTGGATGAAGGTACAGCGGAATTGCACTTTGTTCCAACAGATCAACAACTAGCAGATATCTTCACAAAACCACTATGTGAAGCCACTTTTACAAGATTGGTAAATGAACTTGGAATGGTTTCAGGTTCTTTTTCTAAATCTGTCTAGTTTTGTTCTGATGCATCAGACTTTATGATTAGTATTTACATAATGTAATCTCTTTGTTTATTCTGTGCTTAATTGAAATACACGTTTAAGTACTGATTGTTGTCTGATATATGTTTCTAAACTCTGATTAGTGATATGTATGTTCAAGTAACTATTCAATCCTATGAGAATAACTGTGCTAGATACTGACCTAGTAGTCTTCAATAAACAAATGATTCCATGTAAGAAGTAATTATTTCAGTGGAAATCTTATGACACGGGCAAATTCTGATAATTGAGCTTAGTTGAGTTTACTTTGTTTATCTTATTACTAAGTCACAAATTAGAATAATGCTACTCATCTGTTAAGTTCTGAAACTAGTAAAACTGCTAAATGTACTAAGTGCTGATAAACCTCACTTATCAAAAGAAAAAGCTAAAAGATCAAATAATAAAATCAGGTACTCCTTTGAGATCTAGAGTAAAAATGTGGAAGGGACGATCCAAGCGCATTGCTGGTATTAAGTAAATATGCATTAAAAAAGCAAAATATTTTCTTGGTGACTTTTCACACTCTATGATTACTGGAGAAATACTCTGATAATAGCATAAATTCTGATAAGCAGTCGTGACTCACTTACACTGAGAAGCCACTGTAAAATAGAATTTCAAAAGATGCATAAAATTAGCACAAAACAGTTGAGGTGGACTCAAGCATGAACTCATTCATCAGTAGGTTTCAGGACAATGACAGCTCTTTAGCAAAATTTTAGTTATGCCTTATTTCTAAGATGTACTGAATTGAATCAGACTTTACTCTTTGTCTGTTATTTAGCTTAATGCACACACTAATCACTCCATCTGAATGATGAAAATTTCTGTGGAGGTCTATGTTATTTTAGATAAACAGTCATTGTGTCATTATTGCACAAATTCTGAGGACAAGCTCTGGTTGCATATTCTGATGATTAAGTTCTGAAGAGTATAACTCAGAACTTGTATGAGGACTTACCAAGATAGGCATTCCTTTTTCGAGTTAAGAAATTATGTTCTGATGACTGTTAAATCCTGATATAAGTCTAAGTTCTGATATTACAGTCTAATGTTTTACTTGACTTATCTATGAATAAAATTTGATAACAGTCTCAGTTAATATTTGAATATGGTGAAGCTGAGAAAGTGACTTCTCAGAAGGATTCTGGAATTGGGGGATCTAGGCTTCTCAAACGGCTTAGAAGAATGACAGTTCCTGAAACTCCCAAGGAATCCAAATCAACAAAGAGATACAAGAAACAGAGGGCAAAAAGGCTAGTTTCAGATGATGAAGTGGAAGCAGCTAAGGAAGGGGATCAGGAATCTCTGATCTTACAAGACAAGGAATTTGCTCCAGTCACTTCTTCTCCATCAACTCCATCTCAGGAAGTTGTTTCTGAAAAGGCTAACACACCTTCTGTGTCTTCTGTTGATCCAGGCACAAGTGCTGATATTGATGTTCAAAACTTGGTTGTGCCTGCAGTAATTCTCTTAGAAGCTCCAACAGCAAATAATCCTTCCACAACACCTGTTACTGATGCTGTTCAAATTCCAGATTTATCCATAACACCTTCTCTGCATCAAGATGCTGATGATCAGAATTTAGGTGAGCATCAGGATATGGCTATTGATCAGAACTTAGAACAAGATCAGCAATTAGCGGATGTTGAAGCCTCTAATGCTACTCACACTGTTGTCTTATCAGAAGATACTGATTCTTTAAGTTCTGATGTTGCAAATGCTGGAGATACTGGTGATGTTGCTCCAACTGTAGATGATGATGAAGCAGGTCCTTCAGGACATACTCCTCAACAGACTCTTCCTAAGTCTGAATTGGTTGAGAAGTTTGTTACCGGAGAAGCACCAGTACCTTGGAGTGAAACTCCTGCAGGTCAGGAGTGGACTAAGGAATGGAACTCAGTTTCATGTGTTCCAACTGACAAGCATCTTGCTGAGCACTTGACTAAAGCTGATGAAATGTTAAATTCTGATGATTTTAAAATCCAGCTTAGAGTCACTGCATTGAGTACTAAACATTTACAAGGTCTTCATTCAACTACTCTTGCAGAGCTACACAAGATTCAGGAGAACTTTATCAAACAGGAACAAGTTTGGAAAATTGATAAGAAAAAGTTCTTCCAACCTACCATTGACAGGATTGCTTATATTGAGAAGACTCAAGATCATCAACAAGCTCAGATTGATGAAATTCTGAAAAATCAAGCTTCTCAGCAATCACAACTAACTGAAATCCAATCCTCAGTGGAATTGCTTATCTCTCTTCTACTACCTGCTGATGCCAAAAAGGGGGAGAAAGTGATTAAGTCCAAATGCAAGACTGACAAGACACTGACAGGAAAGGATAATGAAAAAGATGATCAAGGAAGCTCTGGAATGGGTAGAGGTCATAGTCAAGGTAGAGGATTCACATCAAGACAAGCTAGTCACAGGACAAGTTCTGATACTGGGAAAAGAATAAGTTCTGCTGCTGGTAAAAGGATAAGTTCTGATGAACTTTTAGATCTTGATGAGGAAATGTCAAGACAATTATTTCTTCAGGAAAATCCAGGAATGGACTTGGAAAGTTTAAAGGAAGAAGAAGCCAGACTTAAATCAGAGAAAGTTACATCTAAATCTGAAGCTTCTGGTAAAAAGCCACTTCCAAAACTCAAAGGCATTGTGATCAAAGAAAGGACACATACTGAAGCAACATTGGCTAGATCACAACCACAGATAGATCCAAGATCCAAGGGTAAAGAAAAGGTTGGTGAACCTATCAAGGTTTATGTACCTCCTGAGGATGAAGAAATTACTGATGAAAAGGATGATCTTGTTCTGACTTCAACAAAAGTTCTTAAAACAACCTCTGACATTGCTCAAGTTGTTCAGAGTCAAGAAATTGTAAGTTCTGATATTCAGAAGAAGCAAGTAACCTCTGACATAGCTCAAGGTAACTTGATATCAGAAGATAGATCAAAGACACTCCTACCAGGATTCACTAAAGCAAAACAGACTCAATCTTTGAAGACTACTGCAAGTGGTTTTGAAGCAAGAGTAGTTACTGGAAAGGAAGCAAGAGATAAAACTGGATTGGGAAGTGCTGATGAAAGAAGAGTACACAACACTACCAATGATCCAACTTCCTTGAGTGAACCAGGTATTGGAGCAACTCCTGAGAGATTGAATCAACTGGAATCTGTACAGATGGTTTACCATACCTACTTGAAAGAATACATCATGTTGTATTTCATGACAGATGGTAAGGTCTATCATATAAGACAAAATGCCATTCCATTGAAGTATTTTGAAGAATTGGAGCATGTACTTTTCTTACTTCAAGTGGATGACAGGATAACAGGGACTGCTGCAAACTACTTAAAAGAACAGATTCAGAGACAGAAAAGGCTTTATTCTGTTAAGTCTGACAGCACATATGTTCCAAAGTACAGAGATCACAATGGTGATATTGTTGATATGAAGCCTAATACTGCACAGATCAGAACATATCTTGGTATTAAGGGACTTGAATTCAATCTGGAGTCTGACAAAGCTTATGTCATAAGACTAGATTAGGAGTTGAGAAAAGCAAAGATCAATGATCTCAGAGCTGCAATCTTTCAAACTGGTGAAGATACTGCAGAGCTTAAAGATGTCAAAAGGAGAATGATTGATGAACTCAGATATGCTGAGAAATGTTTGTTGAAGAACTATCTCAGAACAACTCCTGACATCAGAGAGATCAGATGATGAAGCCAAGTCGAAGATCTACAACTGCTTAAATTCTGATATTTGTACAGATTGAAGTTGTTATCAGAAGTTGACTATTGGTAAAGCTTTAAGGACTGTAAGTTGTAGATATCTAGTCTAATTCTCATGCATTTGTACTTAATGTTTTTGACATCATCAAATATCTGTTAAACTTGTATATTATGCTAATTTACAAGTTGGGGGAGATTGTTAGATATATTTGATAATGTTATGGCTAATATAATTTATGTTTAGATTTCAGATCTTACTTAACAGGATAAATCAGTACTTAACTGTTGATCAGTGCTTATACTGGAAGTCAGGACTTAAGGATATCAGTACTTATATTATCAGGAGATAATCATCAGAAGTTAGATATCAGAATATAAGTGCTGAAGAATGATCAGAGAAGGACAGTAGCTGATTAAAGGAAAGAAGATCGAGATAAACATAAGAAGAGATATGCATGAAGAAGGAATTCCGTGAAGAATGGAATACTTGGAAGAAAAGATATCTGATTGATATATTTTAGGAAGCAGAATTATATTCCATATCAATTAGTGATTATCTTGTAACTGTGTAGTATATAAACACAGACATAGGGTTTACACTATAAGTGTTATCATATATTCGAGAAGATTATTCGTTATAACCCTAACAGCTCTCGTGATATTTGTTCATCACTGAGAGGTAACAGTTCCATACTGTAACAGAGTTTATTGTTTCAATAAAGTTTGTTTTCTGTTACTTAATATATTAAAGTTTGATTTGATTGTATTATACACTGTATTCACCCCCTCTACAGTGTGTGTGACCTTAACAGAGTCGTTGCTCTTTGACTGGTTATAACTGTGTACATTGCTGCTTCTATATTATTATCTAAGTTTCAGTTTTCTGATCACTGACAAAAAGGCATGACATGCATTTTTTTCACTGTTTATCTGTTATCGTTACTTCATTAGCTTATATAATTAATTTATGTCAAAAAAGGTTGATGTATTTGGGAAATTTTTAGTGATCGTATTTTTGGTTACTATGAATTGTTTCCGATAGGCCTCTTCCTATCACACTACGCACTAATGATCTAAGCATTTCATCATTTCATGAATTATTAATCCTCCTAGATCAGTTGTAGTCAAGTAGCTACTATTACATGTCATGGCTGTACAAAAGTGTGAATTTGAAGAAAAAGAATTTTTGGCTAGACTAATGTTTGCTTTCCAGACATTTGTTTTGAATTACATTTATGTTGTCCTATTTTGTGTCAGTATTATCGATTTTATCTCAACTTCGAAATATACTTTCGAGGATTTTGATTCTTGATGATCGAATGTCATAACTATTTATCTACCATAATTTTTCACGAACGTGTTTCAAACTAAAACTTTTTGTTAATGCAAACAGAAGTGTGTTATCTATCTGTGTATTATCCGTGCTTAATACATGTCAACAATAATTTATAACCTATGGTTGTTGGTAATTACTGATTGTGTTGGAACATTTTCTTGTTTTTGAATGACAAATACTTAGTAGCTGTTTAAGTACTTCATTTACCATAAACATATGCATTTTTTTTCTTATATGGCTAGTTAGATCAACCTATTAGTACTGTTAATATTATTGTAGTAATCGGTAAATGACATATATTTTCCTGTTTTCCAGAGATTCATAACAAAAAAGATGAAGAACCAAAAAAAAGAAGAAAAATGTACAAAAGAAAAGCAAATATGGATGATCAGGTATTCAATTATTTTCCATTATTTTATTTGTCACAAATCATTAACTAATAAAAAAAATCAATAAAAAGGACATTGTATGATAATCAAATTCATGGGACTAGAAATCACTTTTTAGCTGAAGGTAATATTTTTTTTTTGAATTCTTATAGCAAATGATAATAAAAAGAAAGCAGTAATTAGAAATTCTCCCAGGCTTTTCAGCGAGGTAGTGTATCATCTATCTGATGAACAGAAAAAATGGGTGGAAAAGGCTGGATTCGGTGCTTTACTAGATTTTAAATTGGAAATGATACCGTCGAAACTGGGATCAAAAATTGTAAAAGCATTTGATCATACAAGTGTGTCGATAGGAATTGAGAAGGGAAGAATCGACATAACTGAAGAGGATGTGTTTTATGTGCTTGGATTACCAAATGGAGGTAAATCAGTTGAACAAGTGACAAATGAAGAAACTCTCAGAAGAATGGAAGAATTGCAACGTCGGTTTCCAAATGAAAAAATTACAACAGCTAGAGTTGTTGAGAAAATTCTAGAAGAAAAAAGGGTGACAGAGATTTTCAAAATTAATTTTGTAGTTGTTCTATCAAACGTCCTCATTGGAACACCTACTCATTCTTACGTTGATAGACAATTAGTAAAGTTTGATGATTTAGATAGGTGTGTTTCATACAACTAGGTTGCTTTCCTGATTCAGTATCTGGTAACTGGAAAAGAAAGCTGGAATAACACGGCATCAACATTCTTTAGAGGATCATAAATTTTTCTTACTGTAAGAGCACTAATTTTTATCATATTCAATAATTACTTGTTTCGAACATTTAATTCATTAGTAATAGTTTTAATTGTGATTTTGTAGTTGTTTTATGTTGACCGGGTGATACATAAGGATGTCAAGCTTGTTGAAAGGAAATTCCCCTCTTTTAAGGGATGGATAGAGGAAAAACTTAAAGAAAGACAAGCAATGGAGGTTTACACTGGAGAGTTTGGAAAGGGCAAAATTATACCTACACTAAAGGATTACTTCTCTCAAGATTCGCAATCACAAAAAAGTCCTTCTCTGGATAAGGTAAAAAAGAATATATTCTGGATATTTTTAATTGTTTATTTCAATTTATATAGTGTTTCTTGGTATTTACACTTGGTATTGTTTTATCTATCAAACATAATCTGAAAAAGAATGAATTGTGCGCTTTTGATGGAGGTTGGGCACAACTTGAAGAACAAAATCATAATGATGGCTCATGGGGTGCATGGCCTATTGTAAAGAAGAACAATGTCGAAACTGAAATAACAAAGGAAGTAAGATAGTTCACGCTTAATCGTTATTCAGTTTAATAACTTGCACATATATAACATTTTTAACTAATGGCCTAATGATTGTAATTATATTTTTCGCAGAGCAATTGGGATAAGTATAATGGGGATGATAATCATCAGTTGCCTAGGGAAGAAATGATTGAAAATGACTGTTATGACTGGATGCAGAATAAGGTATAAAAAATTATGTTAATTTTTTATAAGTAATATTCAATTACTGCTCTTAAGTTGGAATGACTGTTTAGGAAAATAATTGTTATTTCCTAGTAATCAATATTCATTTACTTGGTTTCTTAAGACTACTTTCACATACTCATTCAAATTTGCTTTAACGATTATTTTTAATTCTCAAAGTCTTGGTCTCTGTCTTCTACTACTCTAAGCACGCATAATTTCCCATGCATATGCTTTTAACAAGGTTTCTAATAAAATGGTTATCAATTTAACCGACATCAGTGCAAGCTATTACTTACTCTAAAATATTGATTTTCAATAGAATGTTGACACTGATGAGATGCATCAAGATGATGACAATAATGATGGATGGGATGCATGGACAAATGCAGAAAATGATACTTTGGAAGATGATAAATTTGAGGAGGATATTACTAAAATGGAAGAAAAGATAATATTACACCTAAATATTATTGATTTATAATGCACATATTAAGAATTATTATCTAGTCTTTAATACTATGTTTATTGTCAGGATTGTGTTGAGTTTTTGCGTGACAAGGCGAAAGATATTATTGATTTAAAAACTCAATTTGAAAAGAGATCTTAGCAGAGCTATTGAAAGATATCCTGCTAATGAAAAACTTATGATTGTCAAAGAGGTATTCAGTGAAATATTCAATCCGAAAAACACTGATTGTGCTGAAAAAGGGTCAACTGAAAATTTTACTGAGGTAAACCAAGAGCTCTGCAATCCAAATGCTGAAATTGATTCGGACAGAGTTTCAAAAGATTTTATTGAAGAAAAAATAAAAAATGCAGCAGTGACGCCTGATAAACAAGAGTATACATCAACTAGACATCATCGATTTCTTGTATTTGGAACAGGGGATTAAGCCACCAAATGTTACTTTATCTGATAAGGAGAAGAGAGATCTTGCTTTCATTCCATCCTTTTCACTTGTGGTGGAGACAGATATTGTACAACAGGTATATCAGGAGATTAACAAAAATCATGAGCAAATTCTGGAAAATGAAGACTATGGCACACCAAAGCAAAATATTAGAGAGAAAAGCACAAGAATTATAAAGATGGGTCCATATGCCAAGTCTCCATATATCAATAGAATTATTGATATCCATGAAAAATTTACAAGTAAAGATATTTCAATGTGGAAATACATGTCAATGCCAGACAGAGATGGATTGTAAGTAATCTATTCATTTTCTTTTTGTTATGATATACATATTTAATTGCAAAAAGATTAATATTATATTGTGTCACAGGGAAGAGCTCTTTGTTTGGAATGAGATAAAATGTATAAGGGAACATCTGTGCACCTTGAAGAATAACGAAACAGTGTTCTATTCAGTAATTGACATATGGTCTGCAATACTGAATGATAGTGAAAACTACAAGTCAGATGAATCACCACTTCGTTTGTTATGTTCAATAGGTGGTTTGGTAATTTACTAATTTATTCATTAATTAAATAAATATTTTAAACATTTTTTGTTTATAATTATTGACACTATTTGTATTGCAGAATTGGAGCTTCGATGTAAGCAAAAAAGTGGTTGCCACATATCCTATCTTCCTGAGTAATATGGATAGTATTCTTGAAAAATACCCAACAAGAAAGATTCAGGATATTGACATGGTAAATAAACTAAATGTATCTTGTAATTAGTTACATTATTTTTACTGATTTATACATGGTAAATTTACTGATTTTTGAAATTTAAATCTTTATAAGTGTTTTTTCCAATATATGCCTATGAACATTACTATTTGATATGCTACAATTTGAAGAACTCGGCTTATTGTCTCATTGACAACATAAAAAGGGATGAAGATGTTAAGATATATTATGGAAAAATACCTATGATCCTGGTAATATAATTCTTACACTATCTGTTAATTCTTAAACTATTCTACATAAATTAATTTTTTAGTAAAAATGATTGTCACTGGTCAATCATTAAAATTTGACAGTGGGGTTGAATTATTTAATCATTAAAAGTTTATTGATTTGTTGATGTTAATTTGAATTTATATTTCAATTGCAAAAACTGTTATGTTTATGCTTTTTCGGTTGTGGACGTTGCCTCATATTTTTTGTATTTTTTATTGTTTACGCGATCCAGACCATTTAGGTAGTTGCAACTTTAACTCGTTTGAGCTTTTAGGTAGTTCTAATTTTGACTTGTTTTGCCTTTTAATTCTTATTTTTAGGCGTTGGGGTTAATTGTTTGTCATTTTAACTTGTTGGACTTCGTATCTTAAGTTTATGTTTGTATTAGTGTTTGACTTAAAGACAAACAAACATATTAACTATTATAATGTGACTTGTAACAAATAAAGATTTATGTTAGTATTAGTGTATTGGACTTGGTGGACGATTATAGCCGGTCACATAGTTGGAATTTGAGTCTGCTGCAAATTAAAAGAACTAATAAATACATATAATTTATTGATTACATTATTTTTTCATCACTGATAATCATTAACTAAAATTATGCATATATTATTGATATATTAACGAGTTGCTCTACATTGCAGCACTCTCATTTTACAAAGTATTTGCAAGGAAAAGGTATTAACGATCTGGTTCAAACTGTTCACAAGTTAAAGCTATCTTACACGAGGATGCCCTGGCAAACATAATCAAACTCAAATGATTGCGCAGTTTTTCTTATGAGACACATGGAAACATACAAAGGAAATAACCACGGTTGGGAAACAAGTTTGAAGCCTGAAGGGGTAATTAAAATAAAGCTCTATATATCTCACTGATTTATAGAATTTTTTAAGAGTAAAATTATAATTAATATATATTGCTTTTATTTCAGTTTGCTCGGTACACACAGATGATAAAGCTTCGAACCAAATACAACATTGCTATAATGACATCCCATATTAATGAAAAAAGGGTTGCAATAGTAGAAGAGGCAGAGAGATTGTTCAAAGTTGATGTTGAACAGACAATCAAGAAAGTTGCTAATAGTAAAGTTGCCAAAGCTAGTACAAGCAATAAGGCAATTACATTTGCATCAAATCTTACACAAAGATTTGATGAGACAAATGCAAAACATGTTACTACCTGATTCACTTTTTATTTGGAATTGAAATTGGAACTGTAATATACATTTAATTTGATGCAAATGAATGTGTACATCCATTCTATATTTGAAAATGAATTAATGTTTTATTTTTCATTTTAATAGCTACTAATTAATGTAGACATTGTGTACTTCTTTGTAGAATTGTTTTTAAAGTAATGGTAATTTACCACTATACAATTTTATCACATAATCTCAATTAGAAAATAAAAACAGAGTATTAACTATAATGATTAGACACTAAACTAGTAACAGAGATAAAACGATACATAATACCTTGATTATCACTGATTTTGGTCAAATCTGATATAATCATCTTCAAAAACACATACTTAGATACGGAAGCTTATAAACGAGAGAGAGGGAGAATAAACTGAGAGAAAATTGCAGAAGAGATAAAAAGAAGAGAGAGGAGAAAAATACGGTTATGACAGAGTTAATGCTGAGATCAATTTCTTTTTTATTATTTTTATTTTGATTGAAAACGGCTGTGATTAAAGAGGGCTCTTAACAGATCAATGGTGCAGATTAGGTTTGCAGTTTTTATTTTAATTTTAGTTTGTATTTGAGCATTTGCCTATATACAGAGAGAGATGGGAATGATCAGAAAAAACCAAAATTAAAATAGAAACTGAAAATTAATCTAAACTAATAGATCAATCTAATCTAATAATAACACTGAACCAATCTACACTCTCCCACACCCAATCTAATTTTTTCCCCTCCGTTTTTAATTTGATTTTTCTCGTCAAATGATAAGTTGTTTTTAAAATCCGACTTCACTGTATTTTTCTTCATCTCTTAACGATCGATTTGCATATCATATGTGTTATGTTTCAAAGTAATTTTTTAAAAAAAAATATTTAATTTCTAATTTTTATTCTAAAATGGTTTATGAGTAGCCCCTATATATATATACACATATATATCGGGATTCGGGTCATTTGTTAAATAGTGGTAATGATTAACATTCTAATAATTTGAACCGGTAAGTATTTTTTTGAACAATTTGAATGAGAGTGTTTGCCAATTTTACCATGAAAAGACATTTAAAACAAATTTTAAAAAATAGTTAATATTTGCGATTATAATTGCTAAATATTTATAGTTGCAATCATGAATTCATGATTATTCTGGGGATTAAAGAAATCACTACATTGGTACGATTTTAATGAAATATATCATATAATTTTTACATATAGGTTGTACAAATGTGTAATTTCAGGTATGTGAAAGGAGAGTCCTTAATTTGAAACAGTTTACATGGACGCTATAAGAATTAAGAGCTCATTAGTACGGGAATTTATTCGAAAGATTCAGAAGATTATGAAATATTATGAATTTTATTCGATAGATTCAGACAATTTTAATAAGCTCAACCATTCAAAATGGGAGTTCACCTCCTGCAGTGTTCTCCCAGCATTACATTGCTCTCGAGAAAGCACAACCTTTAAAGCATTTGTAGAACATAATGAATAAAATGAAAGATTGGCAGGAAAGTAAAGACAGACAAGAATAACATCATCAGTCCAAACATGCAAGTGCTAGTACAGTAAAACCAATTTAAAACCTATTTAAAGTAATATGGTTGGGAACAAAACCAATTTATTACTTCAACCAATTTATTACTTTATCAGTAGTAAATATATGTTATGTCCATTATGTTGGTACCGAAGAAAAATATTATTTTAGCGAGATTATTATTTTATTGATTATTACTTCGATTGTTCAACTCAAATAAACGAGTACCAAACTTGCAAGTGCTAGTTCTAGACAAGTGCCATAAACTCTGTAAGTTAGGGAATTCCTTAACCAATGACCACATCAACCATCCAGGATAAGTTGTCTAGGATTTTAGATACAAAATATCAAAGCCCCAACTAATGAATATGGATTCATGGAGTACAAAAATCTCATAAATTTAGAGTCAACTAGAGCTGTTGGGCTTCAAACAAGTAGGAGAAATCTCTTAAAGGCTACAGTGAAGATAAGCTAAACTGCACACCAGTCTTTCCTCGGCCAGACACTTGCTGCGACACTATATGTATGAAGAAAAGCTAAACTGCACACCAGTCTTTCCTCGGTCAGACACTTGCTGTGACATTATGTAGGTGAAGAAAAGCTAAACTGCACACCAGTCTTTCCTCGGTCAGACGCTTGCTGTGACACTATATGGCAATAGTTAACCTGATAAACGTTTTAATTAGTCAGGCTCAGAGTTGGACCATTAAAATAAACGAAGAATGAATGTGAATAAAAATATATTGAGCAGATCACCAACTTTAAATTATTCAGCACAACATAGTTTAAAGTATTTGTTCCAGTTATGGTTAAGCTATTTTATTTATCAAAACAGACAAACAGATAAGTTGCATTTAGAAATGCAAAAAATAATAAATAAATAAAGTAAATCTGCAAACTATAAATAATATAGAGTGTATAACAAATAGAAAGCCTGGACTATAACTGAGCCCAAACTGTAGATATAGAACTAAGTTGATGCCAACACTCTTTATAGTGTATCTCCATAAAGAGAACCAAATAAAGAAAATTATAGACATTTCTAGAAGATGGCCAAATTTAAAAAACTCTCCAACTTAAATATATGTAATTTAGCATACAGTCTAAAAGGTTCAATGAAAAGAGGTGTTTCTGACTGAAATTTATAATTAGGAAAAAAAAGCAAGACTTTGGTTGCCATTGTCTCCCCCGCAACTGTAACGTACTCTAAATTTTACATATTCTTGATTTCTGTACTTCCTAAATTATAGTAAGAAGTTGGAGGTTGAAAAATATTCTTTATCAACTTCTAAAAGTCAGCCAAGGCTGTGTAGCCTTATCTATTGCAGAATTTTTGAGCTTCTTACACTAAAGGTAGATGGTTTTATAAAGCCTTGAAGATACCTAAAATTTATAGGAAAAGTTCACGTTAAATTACCAATACACTGGAAACAATTTCTTAAATGTACTAAAGAATAAACGGTTCCTACTGCACACAACAAAGTTCTAGCAATCATTTTGTTTCAATACAATAATATTTCGCAGTTATAACTTATATATAGTATTTGAATATTGTAAGACAGATGACTTACCTCCATACGGAAAAGTTTAGTAGGTACAATCACTCCGCATCCTATGGAGCTTCTGAGAGATTCACGGAATTTCTGGTAGGAAAGATCTCTGTAAGCATTTTCTGATAATTTATTGAGGCTCCCGGCAGAAGCAAAAATGTGCCCGTGTATGCCTGCTTCTCTCAACACTCTCAGGGGTAAGTCAAAAGAAAGGTCCGCAAATGCAGTAACAGCAAGGTCACCTCCAAGAAAATCTGTACCAGGATAACCGTCAGAACCCTCATTGTCATCCTTATCTTTCCTTCTCAGTTCAGCAGGGCCCAACCCCCGTGCTTTGAAACCAAATACAGATGTTGGTCCTCCCAATGTGCAAACGGGAGAAGAAGTGCCACCCAAGTAGAATCTATCAAACAAAGAAGTTGGTTTACTCCGGAATCCACTTCCCCAAGGAAAAAGTACACCAACACCAATCCCAAAGTTGAGTGCAGCATTATAGAAACCCAGGGGAAAAGCACACCTAAGATCAAGTTCCTGAGGAAAAAATATACATTGACCAATATGCTGTGCTTATTGTTGCAAATCCAACAGAAAGAAAGCGGGTAGGGGTAAATACTTAACCACGGGAACATTTTCATAGTGACCCAGGAAAAAGAAATCTCTTCATAAATTAGTAAAACCACTTATAATTATTTTGAATTGAAAACAAAACTAAATTGTCTTACAAGTCAAAACTTACCTAGGGCTTGAAATTTTAATTAAAAAAGAATATAAAATAATGGTGAACCAGTGCCTAGATTTCACATTTTGAAACAAAGAAGCTGAAGCATTCTGTTCCAACTTTCAAAATTTTAACATCTAATAAGAATTAAGAAATTCTTCAAACTTGTTAGAAAAAAACATTGTTACTGGTGTACAAATTTCAAGTTAACCACTGAACGTTAAAATGGTAACGACTATCGTTCTCTGAGATAAATATGCTGACCACCACAAGTTGATAGCCGGTAAAGAAGTCTTGGGATTAGGGACTTGGTTAATTGACTCTTTCTATGGAGTCAAGTGTTCAAAATTCTGGTTACCTAAAATTAGTAATTACCATATAGCCCCTACCTGCAGAATCTCCTTCCTAACGTAAGAAGGGACCTAAAATGAACTGAAGAGTAGAGAATAGATCTATCCTCAAAAACATTGAAAACAAGGATAGCCAGACTGCAAACCATTTATAAACTTCTGTATTGCAGATAATCACGGAGCTAATAATTGGGCTGGCTACCACTGAACAAATGTGAATTGTAGCCTTACCCAGCCTGACATAGGATCCCATGTTGCTCGTCGGTATAATTAAATCATGTCCAAGCAAAAAATAAATCTAGATACTGCTTTCATAAATTGAAACATCAGGTATTCTCAGTTACCACAACAATACAAATAATACTTATTGTCATTTTATTTACCTTGTTAGGAAAAAAAAATTCAGTTTGATGAAAATCCACACAAAAAGGGGAGTATTTAATTCATGATTCCATTTTATCTTCACATTTACAATGAGGCAGGACTAAAAGGGACAGTCAGTTAGCAATGCTTAAACCTATCAAGCTCCACTGGAACACTCATCATGCATCTCCTAGGGTCCTACTGCAAAAAGGGCACAGATATAGATCCATTTGGTGACATTACTAATAAAAATAGACATTAACAAATTATACAATTTAAACAAGCCATCAACAAGCACATGTACTGAAAGTATATAACCGAACCTGGCGAATGTAGCGTAGACACCGACTATCAGGTGAAAGGCCACCTAGCTGTGTTGTAGAAACAAAAGCATATCCTTTTGTTGGTCTAAGAGAGGAATTCCTTTTGTCAATTGTATATGTATACTTCAGTGCAGAGTTCAAATTATGGCCAAGCTGCCTTCTCACTGAAGTAGATGCCATTTGTGATGGATCTGTCAGTGCACGCCAAGACAAATTATACGCCAAATCATGATTCTTGGTTGAATGGAGACCAAGCATTACCCCCGCTACTTTCTCTTTGTATGACGAAAACTTTAACCAATCTTGGGAGAAAAGGGATGCTCGAGCTGTCACAGGAAAAGGAATTCCTTTAAATCTCGGTAAACATACACCAGCGCTAAGCTCCGACATTTGGTCCCAGCCATAGATTAGAGAACTATCCCATAGATCTCCATAACCTAGAAAATTTTTCAACTTGAGTGCTGATTCAAGGGACCAGGTTCTTGCCTACAAATAAGTCAAAGAATTAGAAGATCATAATGGCACAAAACATACACATCCATTATACATCAAATACATGTGAGAGATTATGTTAAAACCATAGTAAGATGTGCACTGCACAAATGAGATTCACATCGAATGTACTCCAAGAATCATCATAAATGGAACCACATGTAAAGCCATACAATATTTTGTTTGTTTCTATCTCTTTAAATAATCAAACATCATCAATCAAAATAGTAAAATATCTCAATTTCTTTTAACGACAGACTCGTATACACAAAAAGGCCTCGAAATCATTGCCATTTCTAGCTGTACTCGCATAGAAAATTTGTCAACATCAACACTAAAGAAACTAACAGAAAACTGAAATTCCATTGACATAGTGTATACAAAATTTCACATAAGGATTATTAAAAAAGGTTCTGCACGATACAACAATACCAAATATAACTCGCACTACAACACACGAGTAAAACATACATTACACACCATAACTTCCTCGAACAAGCATCAATTCTACCTCTCTTATTAATCCAAATATATGTCGAGCATTATCTCGAAAGTAACAAACACTAATATCATCCGCAATTCCAATCACTTTCTACATCCAATCATCTACCTACCTAAAACCCTAAAATTCACTCTCTAACAAAAACTCACTAAGTAACAATTAATTACGATAAATAAAACACGAATCAACAAAATAAACATTCACCGATTCAAACCAAAACACAAACATCAAGTAAACAAAAATGCACAAAAATATACACCTGCGGCTTGCTATAAAGCCCGATATCTCCAGTAAAAGGATTCTTCGGCTCGACAACCTCGACAATCACATTCGTAGTTCCAGGCAACTCAGACGGTCCAGAATCAAGCGTAATATTAACTGAATCAAATATATCAAGCTGCTGTAACCTCGCATTCACAATACTCGCCGCCTTCAAAAGCTCTTGTACCGAACTCGCCTCTTTTAAAATCTCGATTTCGGCTTCAATTAGCGACTCTTTTGTTCTACTGTTTCCTTTGATTAACACATCGTGCACTCGCAACGGTACCGGTTCGTTGGAGATGCGGTGGAATAGATTCTCCATCTTCGCCCTTTGTGCTCGCAGTTTTGAATCCTCGGAGAGCTCTTCTTCTTCTTCGTCGTCGGCGTAGTCATCATCGTCGGGAGTGAGATCATCGGCGGCGTCGGAGATTGGGTCGTCGTCG
The DNA here is from genome assembly GCF_009905375.1 of Apium graveolens. Taxonomy (NCBI): domain Eukaryota; kingdom Viridiplantae; phylum Streptophyta; class Magnoliopsida; order Apiales; family Apiaceae; genus Apium; species Apium graveolens. The sequence goes on from NC_133656.1 coordinate 174,126,654, forward strand.
GCGGTGGGAGTGTTGTCGTGGTCGGGATCTTCACCGGAGTGTGACATTTTGAGTTGTGGTGAGATTAGGGTTAGGGTTCTGCTAGTGTGAGGAGATACAACGGCGGAGAGGGGAGGTGGATACGACGGCGTATAAGGGTTTATATAGGAGTGAGAGAGTGTGTGTCTTAATTCTCAAGAAAGTACTGGTAAGGATAGTTAGGGGATCGTGGATTTTAAAACTTTTCTTGCACAGGGGTTTAGCCTTTTTAGGAGTTTATTTTTGCACATATAACTTTTTATGACTTTTTACATCTATTTTAAAGTAAATGAAAATGATAGTTTTGTAAATTATTTTTTTAATTGTTTCGAATTATAATATAAAAATAAAATTTTAATTTAAGAAAACAAATTTAAAAAAGATAGGCGGAGTAGTTATTTTATTTATTTTAAATTACGTGAAAAAAATTAAAAAAACAAATATTTTAGTATTATTTCATTTGTGAGCTCAGTCATTTAAGGTGTAATTAAGTTGTGCCAAGTAAGTATATTTTAAAATTTAAATAATAACTCAATTCGGTATATTTCGCATTACTTCCGCATAGTTCAATTGTTTGCTGAAAATAGTTATTTTTTTTAAAATTAAAATATCTTAATTTTGGTCTAAAAATTATTGTCGGAGAAAGTTATCTCTCTATCTTTTCGAAAAGAAACCGATTTTCATGTTTTACGACAAATGTTTTCTAATTTAATTGGCAAACCACATTTAAAACATATTTTTACAAAAATTTATATTAAAATATATATCAAAAATATTATCAAATATTTATCCAAATTTTATAACATCACCTTTTTCGCTATCTCTTTTTCTATTGATTCAACCATCAACCAAGCATAATTCAAACACAATTTGTACTTAAATAAAAGTCCAGGTATATCGAATAATGGGCCAAAAACTTGATTCGTATTTATTATATATTAACCAAATAATATCATAAAAAATAAAAATAATTTCTTTTAATTATTTGTAACAAGCAAAAGTTGAGGAATTTTGGAATTAAATTTGTTAAACTTTAAATTTATATTTGGCTTCATTGATAAATGAAACAAGAAAGTATAATGACAATATTCAAGTTTTCAACTATAATCTTAAATTCTCTTCAAATGATCTAAGCGGTTATCCAAATTTGAATAAGTGAATAATAATAAATTAAATTTTGATCACTACTTATCCAAATATTATTTAATATAAAAATAATTGGTTTTTATGTGTATATTTTTAGTTTATTAAATTTAAAATTGATTTGTAACTTTTTAATTATTTAACTAATAACATCATGTAATTAATGGTTAACAAAATTTAATTTTTATAGAAAAAAATTATAATAATGAGATGTTAGGTCCCGAATTATCGTAGAAAGGTGGTTGAATACGATAATCACTAAATTAAAAATTCTTTCGAATCTTTAGCGGATATAGATTTAGTGCTCGGTTAGTGGTTTCGTGTTCTTGAGGTGAATAGTGTTTAGATTAATAAAATGAGGAACAAAATATATTCGGGGAAGTATATATTTATATATAAATCCTCGAGGGGTGTTGCTACACTTCGGTAAATAAATTAACCGTTCTAAAAACAACAAAGTTAGCCTCTACAAAGATTTACAAATCAAATCATATACAATGATCTTACTTTTGTTTGTCTAAGGATTTAATTACCGGATAACGATTATAATGTCCCTATGAATATACATGAATTAAATCGGGCATTATAACGTTACTCCGGTGAGAAGAATAACGGATTTACAATGTGCCCATAGCTTCCCTATATTTTCTTTGCTGCTAGTTTTATCTCCTCTCGTCGGTAAAGAAGATAAAAACTCAGAACAATACAACTGATCTTCATTCTGCTTCAAAGTGTAGACTTTACATCTGTTGAAATACGTGGCCAATTGTTTATAATTTAATAAAGTTGTGGCTGAGGTTTCTGTGGCGACCAAGGTAATGGTTCTGTGGCGACCAAGGGTAAATTTTGCCTTTCTCTATGGTGACCGGAGGGGAATAAAGGGTATTTTTTCTTTAGAAAAAATTCACTCCAGTGGCGACCAGAGGGGAACAGAAGGCGTTTTTGCCTTAGAAAAAATTCACTCCACTTCTATATGGCGACCAATAGGAGTGAGTATTTTCCGGTTCAGAACCGAGAACCGAACAGATCAAAAATTGCGGTTTCGGTTCGGTTCTTAATTAATTCGGGTCCGGTTCGGTTCTTGTTTTTCTAGAAAATCCGGTTCTCGGTTCGGTTCTTAACATACTAGAACCGTAAGAACCGAACCGAACCGAACCGTATATAAATGAATAAATACAAAAATATATAAAAATATATGTATATATATTACGGATTATATTTTCTTATTTATAATATTATATTAAATTTTAAGAAAAGTATGATTTTTATTGTATTATCCGTTTCTTTAAATATATATGGAGTTTTGAATATATTTATACATATTTTTATTTTTAAATATTAAAAAGTAATGGAATTCAAAATGATCCACCACTAATAAAAATCTTCTTTTATTAAGTTACCTTTAATAAATATTCAAAACTAGTCAAAATTTAAAAAGTTAGAATACAAAATAATATGCAAAATAAATAATTATGAAATAAAATATAAATTCGGTTCTTTCGGTTCGGAACCGAACCGAACCAAAATTTACGGTTCGGTTCCAGTTCGGTTCTTACATATAAACGGGTCCGGTTCGGTTCTTGAAATATTCCTATTTCGGTTTCCGGTTCTTTCGATTCCGGTTCGATTCGGTTCAGTTCAGACCCGTTGCTCACCCCTAGCGACTGAGGGGAGCAGAGGGTGTTTTTGCCTCAGAAAAAATTCACTCCACTTCTCTATGGCGACCAGAGGGGAGCATATGGTGTTTTTGCCTTAGAAAAAAATCACTCCACTTCTCTATGGCAACCAGAGGGGAGCAGAGGGTGTTTTTGCCTTAGAAAAAATTCACTCCACTTCTCTATGGCGACCAGAGGGGAGCAGAGGGTGTTTTTTCCTTAAAAAAACTTCACTCCACTTCTCTAGAGAGACCAGAGGGGAGCATAGGGTGTTTTTACCTTAGAAAAGTTTCACCCCACTTCTTTATGGCGACCAGAGGGGAGCAGAGGGTGTTTTTGCCTTAGAAAAAATCATTTCACTTCTCTATGACGACCAGAGGGTGTTTTTGCCTTAAAAAACTTCACTCCACTTCTCTAGAGAGACCAGAGGGGAGCATAGGGTGTTTTTGCCTTAGAAAAAATTCACTCCACTTCTCTATGGCGACCAGAGGGGAGCAGAGAGTGTTTTTGCCTTAACCAAAATTGGCTAACTCCCCTGTGGTGACTACGGGAGGGAGGGAGTAATTTGCCTATGGCGACAATTACACTTACTAGTACAACTTGTACTTAACAACCAAAACAAACAAACTACATTTCGTCTGTTTGTTTATTTCTTTTTTTTATTTCTCCTTTTTTTACTTTTCTTTTGTTTTTATTTTTGTTTTTATTTTTGCTTTATTTTTATCTTTTTTTTGTTTTCTTTTTCTTTTTTTTTTGTTATTCTTTCTCTTTTCTTTTAAGTTTAAATTCTAACTAAATTAATTTATAAAAAAACTTAAATATAACTTATATAAATATACTAATTTAGATTTATAAAATAAACTTATTTAAAGTTTATAAGATAAATCATTTTAAGTTTATCAAATAAATTATATTAAAGTCCATTAAATAAATTTATTTAAGTTAACAAATAAACTTTGAACTTCACCAATCCCTTGAGCTGTTTAGCTGTATCCCCTACGCACCTTTTCCCGTACTTTAACAGATAAATGTTCAATCCAAGTACGTTCCTCAACTTAACAATTCTTCTACAAATAATACCCAAATTCCTTTCACGTGCTGTTGAATCCTAGTGCAACTGGTCTGGTTCACAAACGACTAACCCCGATTCAGGTCTTCGTATTATAACCTTGATTAAATTGTTAAGCTTGCAACAACTTTATCGCTTCAGAAACTGACTGTCAATAAACAAATGTACTTTCACCGGAATCCTTTATGGTACTTTAGACAACGTCTTCGTTTCTATCACAATCTTGAATACTTCAGTCATTGTTCTTCACCGACGTTTGAACATATAAATGAACTCCTGTCAGTGAGTATAACTTCAAGACTGCAGCTGTCTTCTTTAACCTCTGTCTATACCATGTCTTTAATTCATCAAATTCCTATGCTTCGAACACTGTCTATCTTTAATCAATGCCAATACGCTGAAATCTTCTTGTAGCACTTATACACTGAATCTTCAACATTTTCGAAACCTGAAAGTCTTTGATCTTTATTCTTCACTGAGGCATGATCATATTAATGAACTTCTTTCAGTGACCTGTAAACAGACTTCAAGCCTTCTTCTAATCTTCTAATTCTTTGTATTTGCCTTTTCTTCATTTCTTCTGATTTCTTGTGTAGTCGTAGTATTATTAACCTGACATGTTCTATTGTTGTTCCCGTATTGAGTAATCACGTAACTGTTTATACAGCTACGCAGTCTCACCAACAATCTTCCCCTATTTGATTGTTAAACTTAACAAACAAATTACATAGAGAGGATAACTCAACTAACAACTAGAAAAAGTAAAGTACCATGACTTGCAAATAATGCTACTAGTTTTCTGGATCAAATACTGCATTTCCAGATTTCTTGAGTAACTGAAATGAAAGATGCTTATTTTCTTAGCACTGAACTGCTCTTCAAGTAGTTTCATCTTCATTTCCTTGGTTCTTCAAATCTCTGCCAGATAATACTTCTCAGTCTTGAAGTAATTATCAACAGCTTCTTTTATACAACCACATTTCTTGTTGAGAAGCACATATCTCTCTTGCTCCTTCCCCTATGAGAATCAACTACTTAAAGGAGATCACCTTCGTTTACCGCCTCTTCTGTACAATAGGATCCGCAGATAAAAACCAACGGTACTCCCCTTTTGGAAAATAACTTCTCCCCTTATGAAGAATAGTGATGAACCAAACCACTTCTTCTGATTACTAGGAAATCACCTTGTGTTTACCACCTCTCCCATATAATAGGATCCTTAGTTACAAACAACAGCGGTGTGGTGTAGTGTACATGAGGAATCCTCCAAACTATTACTTAAGCTTTTATCTCCCCCTTAGAGAAGGAATGTATGCCATTGTCTGAAGAAGTTCTCATATTTCACTTGGTTGGAAAAGAAATAACAAGACAGATTATGATCAACCATGTCCCTTTAAATGCTGCAAGAATGACTTCACTGTTGATCATCATGTTCACCAATCTTCCCAACTCCTTATACCTCCCAACTGTGAGATCACCAATTGTTACGTCCCGAACTTGTTAGGTCTAGAAGTATTTTAATCCAATCTGTAAATGTTAGGTCCCTAAGAGTTAAGTTCCAATAATAAACAGATTAGAGGCCCAAAGTATCAAGAACCATGTTTAGGGATAAGGAATGGGATATGGTGTTTCTCTTTCTTCCTGACTGTGAGTGTGTGATTCTGTTTCGTGTACCTCACATGTGTTTAACTCTTCTCTTCACTCGTGTTTACACTCATTCTCACAAGTGTATCACTCCTCTCATAGCTCCAAAATCCAGTTGTACCTGCAAGGAAAATCACCTTAGCCATCCTTAAGGAGGTCACGGGTGGTGCAATCGGAGTTCGCAAATCCCCATCCTTGTTAGACTCATCAGACGAGTCTGAGTCATAATCTACAAGTTGCCAGTTTCCCGTTCAGGGTTCCAGATTTGAACTCTGGGAAGGTAAACAATGATCCAAAGAATTTAGCATAAAGATCACAGTTTCTTCATAGTGTCTGTGAAGACATTTCCTTGCGACTCATCAAGTAAATCTGAATCATTGTTAACAAGTTATCGATCTACACCTATGTCAGATCCATTATCCGCAGATGCATCCAGAGGATTTAAGCCTGAGGAGGTAGACACTGACCACTGACATATGGTTATTGGATCAGTATCCTCTCCTAAAACCTGTAAAGGCAATTGGTCCATTAGAGAACCTTGAACAATCCGTAAAATGATCGAAACTCTTGTTTTCGTCAACTCTTCCTTTGTGTGTATAACCTATCCTTGTGCATCAAGAGTTGTTTATGTTTGGGGTGGTGACACTACATCGGATACCCTGGCCGACAGGCGAATTTCAATAGATGTACCATGTTGAGAGGATGAATCTAATAACTGTTTTGTGCCTTTTCAGCCATTACATCTTTTTAAGAAGATGTATGGGAGCTAGCAGGTGCCTCGGTTTTAATACTACTCATCTTTGTAGGAGATAGAGCTGCTGGGTTGACTTCAGAACCTTCCTTATGTGGTGCACTAAGGCACTTTCTCCCTCACGCTCATTCGTACTTCATTTTAGTGGTAAGAGAGTGTTGTTTTGTTATGTTTCTGTGTTTGTCTTTACAGCCTGGGATAGAAGTTGTGGGTTTTCAACGTCATGACTATCAAATGAAAGAAGACCATTGGAGGCTGAACCTGTATCACAGAACATATGGCAATGTAGAGATAAAATGTATTTAAGATCTATAATGAATGAAAGCCATGCATTTAATCTTTTGAGAGAAATGATGTACAATAGTGATTTTAAAAGATTCTAATGAAATAAGAAATCACCAATGCAGAAAGAAGTTTGATTTTCTCCTAAAATTCTTTGAGTGCACAAGTCTGTTTGTATGCCTAAAAAGATAAATGATTTGATAAGACATGGACTGATAACCTAGCAGTATTAAGAAGAGAAAGCAAGATTTTATCTTTCAAGATGAATGAATTTTTGTAAAAGTATTGATCATTTAGGGTAAAGTCTAAGCAATTCTCATTCATATCAAAAGCTCCATAATCTATCTTTATAAAATTATTACCAACATTATTGTTTATTGATAAATAATATTAATAAGAAGGACTATGATGCTGATTTCAAATTGTTGTGAATTTGTCAAATATAGCAACTCATATAAATCCACTATAACTTAAAATCTCATAATTATCTACAACAAAATATTAACAATATATCATTGATTGATACTTGTCAAGTACTTTATATACCAATAATTATGTTGCACCCTACTTTAATATAATTTAAATCATGAAACTGATTTGACATGAGATTGTCTAACATCATAATTCAAATATATTAAAATAAGATATCAATGAATTAAATACCAATTATCTATCAAATATATATTAGCATTCAATATCATATGCTATACAATTGTTAACTCCTAATAACTGTAATACCTCAAATAATATTGGTTCGATAAATAAAGCAATATTAACCAGCATTGTCTTGTTTGCAATCTTAGAAAGATATTCTAAGTTCCATATACTTTGATTCATTGAGTATGGCATTTATATCAAAGTATTTAGGAATTTGCAAGTAAGTATAAAAATTATTCTAACTTGACAACATATGGTTACTTCTAATAAAACAATCAAATATTTTAACCATGGTTGTACTTAAGAAAAATTTCCACACTTTGTATATTAGTAGAAGTGACTGAAGATAAGCATTGATTACTTAGAAGAGTTCTAAATAATTCCACAAATACTAATATTTCACAATTAGTTCATAGTTAAACTCTTAACTAAATATCATTAACTAATATAAGTCAAGAATTTATACACAACTAATCATGCTACAATCATATTCCGATTTCAGTGAATTATTGAGATGTAAACATTGTTAAATTCACTAAAACCAAAATCTCATAATTAACTTATAAAACATAAGTTACAATCAATATGCTAGATATCAATTATTGACATATTTAGTTATAATCAATTATGCGGCTTATTTATTTTAAGTTAGTTTGAATTGTGGAGCAAATAAAATTATTGAATTGCTTCAATTTCCATAATCCAAACTACCCAAAATAATTATTAAAAAAATAAATACTACATATCTATGAGTTAGATATTAGCACTTAAATATTTATAATTATCCTTGAATAATCACCAATAGGATATATGTGACGGCCTCAACCCCGGGGTCAGGGGCTGACGTCACCAAAATATGAGAAATTATAACAAAAACTACTAAATATACTTTATTATAATACACGACCCCATCCAGGAGTCGAGACAGGTTCAAGTATTATTTAGGTTACAACACACACTAACTTATTCAAAACCAGACACCCTCACTTATTACAACAACTCATCAGACCTCAGGGCCTGATAGAAACTACCTCAGAGGAGCCGGGACCAGAGGCTGACATTCTACGCTGACCTGGTCTTCTAGACATCTGCAACAAATAAATACAAAACAAGCTGCAAGGGTGAGAAATCCATTGCCCAACAGTACCTCTATATGAATAACCAGTAACAGGATGTATAAAACAGTATAGGAACAAATATTAAACTGATATACGAAAAATCCGTAAAACAGGTATAAACTGGATATCAAAACGAGCATGTTTTGCAAAATAACATCATATGTAGTGTGCTGTGTAAAAATACTAGAGTTCAATTTTAGCATGCTATTTCCTTTCCAAAACCACTGTCCATTGCTGGACCCATAAATCACCTGTCCCGTTACGGGGACTATAAACCATTTGTTCCGTTTCGGGAACCATTAAACCTTTATCAGATATATAAAAGAGGATGAATTCAAGGGACAGCTGATCAGTCTATCCCACCACAAATTTCGTTCCGGAACTCAGAGACTAGCTAGGTCTCTGTCATGCTGGACTAAGCGGCCTTCCAGTGCGCGCATCCGACTTAGCCTCTTACGCAACCATGTTGGGCCGTTACCTAATAACGGACCTTTTACGCCAACTGACCATCCAATATCTGATTTATTTTTATACAGTTTCCAAAACCATTTACACCTATCTCTGTTTAAACGATTACAGCACACATTCTAAAAATCCCTTTTTAATTTAATCACAATCTAGAGATAGGCATTTCCAGAAGTTGCTTTTTAAAACTGTTGGATTTTAATCGCAGCGGAGGCATGGTAAAGCACTTTTACACATACAAAATCCAAATAAAAGCATACAGATCATGAATAAAAATTCGAGGGATCGAATCTAACCTTTAAAATAATTCAGAGACAACGATCAGAGATCCTTAGCAGTTGCTCCTCAAGTGTGAAGCACTCCACCGGTATCCACCAAGAAAACGATGTTAAGGAGGAGGAAGGAGGTGGAGAGAATTGGGTTTTCCAAACTTTTTGGGTTTTTTGGGGTTCAAATAAAATAGGGTCTATAATAGTATATTTATAGGCAAAATTTTCAGCTGAAATTTTCCCATAAATAATATTATTATTATCCCATTTATTATTCTCATTAATAATTAAAACACATTTTAATTATTAATCCTTTTTCTAAACACTTTAGAAATAATTCTCTCTCTTGATTTAATTTCCAAAAATTAAATCTTTTAATTAATAATATTAAGAACTTTTCTTAATTAATTTATAATCAATTAAATCTCATTTAATCAATTATTAAATTTGTCAATTAATTATTTATTTCATAAATAAATAATTATCAGCCATTATTAATTAATTCCTCCATCATTAAATCATTCTCTTTTTATGGTGTGACCCTGTAGGTTCAATATTAAACCGGTAGTAGAAATAAATAATAATAAAACTATTTTATCATTATTTATATAAATTCTCTAATTTATTAAATATGATTAATTAATTAATCACATTTATTCTACATCGTGAGGGATACTTCTCAGCATATCGCGACTATCCGGATAATATGAATTCACTGCTTAGAATACCAAGAACCTATTCAGTGAATAGTTACCGTACAATAAACTCCTTCTACCCTATAATGTCCCGATTAAATACAAGGCATGGATCTCGTGTCAAGCCTATCTAATTCAATCACTTGCTTACCATTTACTATGCGTAGTTCTATGCAAATTAGAAACTCCTTTCTAATTTCATTCACTCTGACCAGAGATTCCTGAACTAGCATAAGTGGATCAGCCTTGAACATTCGCTTCCTTCACTGGAAGGGGTAGATCCTTTATTGATCATACACTATCTTCGTGTACAAATTCCTATACCCAATAGAGCCCTAATAATTGTCCCTGGAGACTAAGAACTAAACCAAAGCATAGTTCAGTGTACACAAGATGACTATGATGACCTCAAGTCTAAGGATACTTGTACAACTATCACTATGTGAACAACTGCTGACACGTGAGTGAACTCCATCAGTTGTTCAGCTGTGCGAGTCATGTTCAGTGAACTTATTCTATAATAAGCACCTACATACTAGCTATAGTGTCACCACACAAATGTCTATGAGAACAGACATCCTTCATAATGAAGCAAGCATAGTATGTACCGATCTTTACGGATTATTAATTACCAGTTAGTAATCCTATGACCAGGAACTATTTAAGTTTAGAGTTATCATCTTTTTAGGTCTCACTATTATGATCTCATCATAATCCATAAAAAGCTTTACTCTAAACTATGGTATATCTTATTTAAACACTTAAATAGATAAAGCCTGTAATAAAAACAAAACAAGTCTTTTATTAAAATCAATGAAATCAAAACAGATTACATAAAGAGTTATTCCTAAATCCTAATACATGATTGAACTTAGGACATATTCCTTTGAAAAATGTTCTGTTCCCGTACATAATTTAAATCAACTACTATTCATATATACTGAACTATAAAAGATTAGTTCAAGGGTATTTACCTTGCGAAGCTTTGTACTAACTCTGGCTTAACTCTAATTGACTTCAACTACCGGATCCTTTGACTCGAACCTACGAAATCGAAACAACCTAGGTTAAACGACCGATTGTGCTTGACTTTTCCTCACTAATTAATTATCCAACGCTATAATTCCCGACTCGCATGCATATTAATAACAATAATATATACGCAATAATAGTGCACATAACAGTCAGGGGTTAATTTGTATTAAATGTGATATATGTACTCGAGTTATAATTTAAGGAATTTTTTTTTTACAAAAATTTGGACATCGACTCTTCTGTTTATAGGCCTACCCATCGAAACATTAATCGATGTCAAATCCCAACACAAACAATTCAAATCGCCACATAACTAAATTTTTAGTCCCGAAAACAATTTATACAACTCATTTAATTTATTAAAATATTTAGGACTCAGAACAGGGTCATCACCGTCCACCGCGCGCTCGTAAAAATTCATCACGCGCGACGGCAAAATTTATTGGTGCCCGAAAATATACGGGTGTCCTAATAAATTTCACCGATTTATTAAAATTCCCGCACAGAATTATCTATTTCACGAAATCAGTCAACAATATTCCTGCAAATAAAATCAAATAAATCACATCAAAACCAACTGTACAATACTCGACCTGGCCCAACTGTCAGGTCCAATAACGGGCCTCACATCACAGCCCAACAAAGAACAGGAAAGACAGAGGTGAAGCACAACCACAAACACGGCTGAAACACGGCCGAAACACGACCGCACCGCACACACTAACACACACCAACGCACGCACACAGCACACACACTTACTTACACATCATTACACACACACCACACACATATATATACACACGGAACTGAACGGAGAGGCACAGAACCAACCGGAAAAAGGGACAGCCGGAAAATAACGGCGAGCAATCGCGAGTGGCGGAAGAACAGGAGGGAGAGGAAGAAAAACGAAAGAGATGATTCGCGAGAGAACAGAGAAAAAGAGTAAGAGAAATCGAGAGATGCAAAAGGAGAGATGAGAGATTGATGTTGAACCCAGGAGAGAAAAAAAATAAAAGGGGAAAAAATATACACATGGCACGTGTACAACAAATTGCCACACCCCCATTTCTGATTAACACGTGTCTGCCATACTAATCTGTAAAGTTTCTGGTTCGTTTTTGCTAGTTTGACCAACCAACTGCATTTAAAAATTTATCTAAAAATTAAAATTTTAATACCAAAATTCTCGAAATATTCGAGAGTTAATAAAATAAAATTTCCATACTTTTTAAAACACTTTACAAACATAACTTATACCCGCATTAAACAAATAAACGAAACAACACGCGAGTAAAATTACTCCCGAAAATTACCAAAATATTTTCAAAATTCTCAAGATATTGTAAACATAATAAAATATGAGTTTCATAATTTTTGAAGAATCCAAGAATTAAATATGGATTTTACCATTTAAATAAATTCAGAAAATCATTGAAGAATAAATAAATAACAAAATATTGATTTGTAAATTTTGTAAAATCCCTAAAATAATTAGCAAGATTATAAAATCATAAAAACAATTTTGGAGACAACCCAAATAATTTTGGAAATAAAATTGTCATAAAATCAATTTAAAAAAAAAATGAAACAAAAATAACGTTGTGCACCAGCTAATCATAAAAAACACACTACGCAATCCAACAATCACATATAAACAATGATAAGTAAACACAGAGACCATAAGTAATATAAAATTCTTTATTAATTATCTACATAATAATTACATATTTAAATATTACAGAAATATACGAGTCATTATAATATATGATTAATATACATGACAATCACTCTTTGGATAATTAGTAATGTTAGAAATACTTTCTAAGCACATAAGATATTGAGGGTTTTATGCACATAACTTAGAAAATACTTCAACTTTCAATATTAGTAATTTTAGAAATAAACATTAATTACTCAGAACAAAAATTCTAAATAATATCACTAATACTAAAAGTATCACAATTATTCGTATATGATACAAATAACTATGCTGCATATTATTTTAATACAATTCAAAATATGAGACTGATATGGAATGGAATCGTCTACCATCATAATTAAATCAATTAAAATAATATTCAAACTTAATGCTATAATACTTAACTACCACAAATATATCTGGCAATGTAATCATGATAATCAAGATAATAGCACTAAGTACGAGGTACTGGATTACTGATAAATTCACAAGTCCTTTAAATATTGAAGCTTTAATACTTGTGAACTTATATTAAAAATTCCTTACAGATGAGATTTCCAACTAATGTGCAATGAATGATATCCCACTCTTACAAATCAGTCTTAAAAAATTAACTTTAACAAGTGATTTAATAAGTAAATCTGCAAGTGACTCTTAGACTAAAAGACTTGCTTTCGAAATAAATGATACCTGGTGTGAAGGTGCCTTGTCATAGAGTGTTCCACAGAGTTTTTGGATTTGAGGTTATTTCTTATCATAACAAGAAATCAATCTTCTTCCACGAAGTTGACAGCTTCCCGAGATGCTTCTCCTGTCACTTAAGTTAACAGCTTCAGAGATGATTCTCCTGTCTTTCTTACAACCCGCGTATTCTATATCTATATAGCCAAACATGTTAAGCATAATATCTTTAGGGTACTTTACTCCAAGAGTTTATAGTCCCTTAAGATATCTAATAATCTTGTTAATAGCTATACGATTGGATTCTCTAGGATCCCCTTGGAACCTTGCACATTGGCATCTTGAGAACATTATATCACTACACATATATAACACTATGTTTGTGCCTAGTAAAAAAGAGAGTTATTAATATGGCGACTCTACCAGTTCATATTTAACTGTAACTTCAGTTAGAGTGATATACTATGTTCTTGACGATTTATTGAGTAAGATACCATTCATACCATCCTGAAGTGAGCTTGTGAAGAAGAGATATGCATAGTCTAATAGATCCGCAACTGCAAAGTCCATGAACTGTTGTGCATTGACTTCCTCCTTTGACTCACCAACCAGGAGTACACTTGTACACATCTACTAGAGTCCAATTCCAAGTTTGAATGCACATCAGGTGTCTGATATGTCGTAATATCCTCAAGTCTCGTCACTAGTGCTTTCTGTCAGATTCTACTTTCAGATAATAACCTAGCATCCAGTTTGGCCTTATCCCTCGTAACAATGCCAATACATCTAGTATTGACTTCTGGTTATCTTAGTACCAATTACAAAGTTGTCATTTGGTTTGGATATCAGCTTCCCTATAATCTACTTATTGACCGATTAAGTTCATCTTGCTTTGTAATCACCCAATCAATCTGGATTTACCAGAGTTTCTGTAATTTTCTTAGTTTCTTCCTTAGATAGAAAACTAGAGAGATACTCATTCATAATCAGTAGCCCTGCCAATCATTAATCCACCATCTGGATCACTTAAAAACTAGACTCTGGGAATAATATTGACATCAAACCCTTTATCTCAGCAGATATGTTCTTGTAGTGTCCTCTTGATTCATAATGTGGTGTTGAGTTTGACTAGTTGATCCTTCTATTGCTCCCCTAAGCTGTTGCTGGGATTTCCTGAAAATCCTTACCCTTGCTGACTAGCTTCATTGAAATAATGAGTTTTGTTATACACTGTCATTCCACTGCTTGGATATGAATCATCAATACCATTAATTTCTCCTTTAACAGCTTGGAGCATTGATTTGTTAAACTGTGCACTTAGACTTTCAGTCATCTTCTGTTGATCAGCCAAAAATGCCATGTAGGTTGTAAACTCCCCTGAGTAACCATGAAAAATATCCTAACTTGTCTTAGCTGCAAATGCCAAGATCTTCAAACAACCGATAACATTTAATTGTTTGCTTCTATAGAACATTCTCTCCAAGCATTTTCAGGTTATCCAGTGTTTGCTTCCATTGGCCATTAACTCATTAGTGATCTTCATATATACATCTTGATCAAGGCTTGATCTTACCTGTTATAAACTATTTTGACTGCTTCAGCCCTTTGGTATTTAGAAAGTCTTGATTAGCTTGATATTGTCCTTGTTACTTAATCAAGTTCCGGTTCTTCCCTTGTACCACTCCATTTTGACACGGAGCTCCCAGTGCTGAATATGTCTCAGAATATTCTTGATGTTACAGATATCAATCAGAACTGCTTCTTGAATTCAGTCCCATTATCTGATCACAAGATAATTTCTTTTACAGTTACTTCCAGCTTGATCTTCTGATATGATCAATCACCATATGTGATGTCTTATCTTGAGAATGCACGAACAACAACTTTGTTTAATAAGAGTAGTCAACCACCATCACTAAGGTATATCTTTACTTTGATGTGATGTTGTCTTTGACTTCTCTTTCTGATATGCCTCACATTTATCGCCATCTGAATTCCAGATGAGACAATCCTCTCACTAACCCCTTTTTAAAAAAGAGTTCCTTGTGTTGATGTTCAAGGGTGAGAGCTTCTAATGCCATAACTAAACTTCTGTCAGATGAAAGTTTATAGTAGAAACCTTTGACTTCACCTTTCCTGAGATTCCAGTCTAGCCACGAGCATATCATTTCCATACTCTAAGAAGAGCAAGCTTCCCAACCTTCCTACTTCAGATGAAATACTAATCTTTCATTGAATTAATATTTTGTCCTTTGATGCAGAACCGTCTGATAAGAGGATATGTGCCTTGATTCTTCAGCAAAAAAGATGCTTTAATTGTTATCAGTGACTCCAATGATTAGTTGTTATCAGTGATAGCAATTGTTGAGTCCATGATGACATTCCTTTTTCTGTATAGCTTTGTCCCGTAATGAAAACCTTTGTTGTCATCTCCAACGATTATTGACATAATAGCTTTTGTTAATCACATTTGATTGTGAGGCTTTTTTTCTGATCATATGATTTGAGTATGAATTTCCAAGAATACATATGAATCAATTACCCTGTTATGTCATGCACTCACAAATGGATTAACAGTTCTTGGTACCCAACTTATCAGTTTGGGTCCAGATGGATTAGAGATTTTACTATAAACAAATATAACAATAACTGCAACCTTATCATGCTAATTCTTATCTTTGACTGACCATTTTCTCCATTTTACTACCCTTGACAGATTTGTCTCTAGGCTAGGGGATAAATTGTTCCAACCTTACACAAGGAGGACTAGCAGTCTTTGCCCTAATGTAATCCTAAACATGCTTTTACTGTAATTAATGCAAGTACTAAGTGATGCATTCGTGGCATAAAGAATAAGCAAGCATTGTCTTAGGAATACATGACATTCATTCCGAAACATTATGCATAAGAATTAAGCAGTATAGGCATGATATGGAACAAACAGAATTAACAAATAAGTCACTAATTCTATCTAGTCCAATCCTGTTGATGTATCTCATCTAACTATCTCAATCCAATTATAAACTAATACATCTAAATAAATAATTCATATCAAATGAATAAATCACAATACAATAGGATACATGAGATAAATATAAACAAATGTCATAAGTGCTGGAAAACATATATCTCACCAAAGCAATTAATCATGTTCAACAAATATTCAAACACATATTTAAGATCATCTAAAGTAACATGCACAAGTTAAACATCAATCCAAGTTACCAGAATAATAATCTAGTGAACTAGTTCAGCAGTATCTATGTGTGATGCTATCATGTTTTTGCGAGTGTTAAACATTTAAATATTAAGATCTTACCATGCATTGAACATTGAAAACAAAATATTATAGTGGTTCAAGAAATTGAAACCTGAGATATGTGAGTTGGACCATCTTCAGAGATTGCTATGAAAACAAGATATTCATGATCTTCCTTCTCGTCATCTGATCCATCCCAACTCTTTCCCGTGCACTATAAGTTTTGACTGGATGCTTCCCTAAGAAAATATTCCACCTTTGTCACAACTCTTCAACTAAATCCCGACTCATCCTTGTTTGTCAAGCTTCTTGTTCTGTTGTAGCAAAACCCCTGATAGTTACTTGACGCATATATCTTGTCAGAACTGTAACCATCAAATTTGGTTTTTGTTCCAATCTCAGTCTTGAAATCACCTCTTGAACTGAATCTGTAAAAGTCTGTGCTTCGAAATAGATAGGCTTGATCCATGGATATAGCTTCTGTATTCTATCTGAATCCAATGTGACCAAACTTTCCTGACATGTGAAACACAACCCTGACGTCCAGTCCCTCAAGTACTTCTACCTAAGCTTCTTCTGATTCAGCTATCAGTAACTCTTACATTCTGTCCCGAGGTTCCAACTTTAATATATGTACCTGAGATGTTTGTATGTCCCCACTATTCTCTCTAACCTCCACAATTCATGCCTATATGATCTCATTAATTTCCGGATAAATGTAGCATTGGTACAAACCACTGTGTGACTGTAAAATCTGAAATCATAGAGTTATCTGTAAAATCTTCGAGAAAAATTTTACCCGTGAAAATTTCATTCATTTCCTGCGTCTGAAAACCCAGTGGTATCCTATGGAGTAAGCCTTTGAGGAAATTCCACAATTTTCATCTGTAGGTCTTGAAATCAGTTCCATCGGAGTAAGAAAATCATTATGTTCAATTTTCGTATTCGTGAATTTTCCGTTTGAATAGCACATGGTCTTCATTTTCTTCGAAAGATTAAAATCATCTTTAACGCCCGGAGGAATCTCGAGTCTACCAATACTTTGAGTACCCTTAATTTAATATTTAAGAGAAATTTAAATTTCCAATATTTTTAATTTTCTTAGAAAATAAATTAATCAAAAAAAAATATTTACGTAAAATCTAATTTTCAAGAATTTCAAATTTTCTTAAATATTAAATAAAATATAAATTATTATTTAAGAAAAATTTAAATTTAAGAATTATAAATTTTATGGAAAAATCAATAAATCAGAAATAAAAATTATGGCTAAGTCTAAATTATTTAAAATTCAAAAATCTCAAGTGTTGATAATTTTTGAAAATTAAAAAATCTGAAAATATGAGAACTTGACTGTTTGGGCTGACACACCGGATCTAATCTGTATATCGATCGACAAACTCTGATACCAATTGTTAGGTCCCGAATTATCGTAGAAGCGGGGGTTTGAATACGATATTCACTAAATTAAAAATTCTTTCGAATATTTAGCGAATATATATTTAGTGCTCGGTTAGTGGTTTCGTGTTCTTGAGGTGAATAGTGTTTGGAGTAATAAAACGAGGAACACAAGATATTTGGGGAAGTATATATTTATATATAATCCTCGAGGGGTGTTGCTACACTCCGGTAAATAAATTAACCGGCTACAATCTAAGAACAACAAAGTTCCTAGCCTCTACAAAGATTTACAAATCAAATCTTATGCAATGATCTAGCTTTTGTTTGTCTAGGGATTTAATTACCAGGTAACGATTATAATGCCCCTATAAATATATAAGAATTAAATCGGGTATTATAACGTTACTCCAGTGAGAAGAATAACGAATTTACAATGTGCCCGGAGCTTCACTGTATTTTCTTTGCTGCTAGTTTTATCTCCTCTCGTCAGAGAAGAGGATTAAAACTCAGAACAATACAACTGATCTTCATTCCGCTTCAAAGTGTAGACTTTATATCTGTTGAAATACGTGGCCAATTTTTTACCACATAATTCAATTGATAACTCAATAAAGTTGTGGCTGAGGTTTCTATGGCGACCAAGAGTGAATTTTGCCTTAGAAAAATTCTACTCAATTTCTCTGTGGTGACTAGAGTGTATAGAGGGTAAATTTTGCCTTAGAAAAATTCATCCCTTTTCTCTATGGTGACCAAAGGGGAATAGAGGGTGTTTTTGCCTTAGAAAAAATTCACTCTACTTCTCTATGGCGACCATACTCGAGCAGAGGGTGTTTTTGCCTTAGAAAAAATTCACTACACTTCTCTATGGCGACTAGAGGGGAGCAGAGGGTATTTTTTCCTTAGAAAAAATTCACTCCACTTCTCTATGACGACCAGAGGGGAGCAGAGGGTATTTTTGCCTTAGAAAAAATTCACTCCACTTTTTTATGGCGACCAGAGGGGAGCATATAGTGTTTTTTCCTTAACCAAAATTGGCTAACTCCCCTGTGGCGACCACGGGAGGGAGGGAGTAATTTGCATGTGGCGACAATTACACTTACTAGTAGAACTTGTACTTAACAACCAAAACAAACAAATTGTTTGTTTATTTCTTTTTTATTATTTCTCTTTTTTTTTTTTCTTTTCTTTTTTTTCTTTTTCTCTTTTTTTTTTCTTTTATTTTATTTTTTCTTTCTATTTTCTTTTAAGTTTAATTTATAACTAAATTAATTTATAAAATAAACTTATATAAATAAACTAATTTAGATTTATAAAATAAACTTATTTAAAGTTTATAAGATAAATCATTTTAAGTTTATTAAATAAATTTAGATTAAAGTCCATTAAATAAATTTATTTAAGTTAACAAATAAACTTTGAACTTCGCCAATCCCTTGAGCTGTTTAGCTGTATCCCCTGCGCACCTCTTCTCGTACTTTAACAGATAAACGTTCAATCCAAGTACGTTCCTCAAATTAACAATTCTTCTACAAATAATACCCAGATTCCTTTCACGAGCTGTTGACGCCTAGTGCAACTGGTCTGGTTCACAGACGACTAACCCCGATTCAGGTCTTCGTATTATAGATTTGATTACATTGTTAAGCTTACAACAACTTTATCGCTTCAGACACTGACTGTAAATAAACAAATGTACTTTCACTGGAATTATTTATGGTACTTTAGACAACGTCTTCATTTCTTCTACAATCTTGAATACTTCATTCACTGTTCTTCACCGACGCTTGAACATAAATGAACTCATGTCAGTGAGTATAACTTCAAGACTGCAACTGTCTTCTTTAACCTCTGTCTATACCATGCCTTCAATTCATCAGATTCCTATGCTTCGAACACTATATATCTTCAATCAATACCAATACACTGAAATCTTCTGGTAGAACTTATACACTGAATCTTCAACATTTCCGAAACCTGAAAGTCTTTGATCTTTATTCTTCACTGAGGCATGATCATATTAATGAACTTCTTTCAGTAACCTGTAAACAGACTTCAAGCCTTCTTCTAATCTTCCGATTCTTTGTATTTGCCTTGTCTTCATTTCTTCTGATTTCTTGTGTAGTCGTAGTATTAATAACATGTCTTGTTCTATTGTTCTCGTGTTGAGTTATCACGTAACTGTTCATACAGCTACGCAGTCTCACCAACATGAGAAAACATATTTCATAAGAATGTGTTGATTAATCAATTATATTTTATATCATAATTAATGAAATGAATGTGTTTTTTTATTTAAGTAAACAATATTAATGTTTAATATGCATATTTAAAATTATTATATTGATTTAATTAGCTTATTAAATATAATGACCGTTAATAATGCTTAAATTTTAATTTTAAGATAAGAGAATTATATACAATATTTGGCCATAAGAAATCAATCAAAATTTTCCTCGTTCATATTTAGATCATGCTATTAGAATTCGTCTAAAATTTAGATAAAAATTCTAATTTGGTGATCCAAATTTAAATTTATGAATTATAACTTGGAGATAGAAGAAAGAATGTCAAAAATATCCCATTTTTGAAATTTATTTGTCCAAAATTTCAAGAAGCGCGAAACAGTGCCCGAAATACTCGCATTCACTTTTTAAAATGACAACAAAAAATACGCGTCTATAAAATGCATGTTCCCTTTTACCTTTTAATGGAATACATTTTTTGAGAATGCGTTCACTAAAAAATAAAATTGAATACGCATTCCCCGAATGCTTAGTTTTTGTTATTTTTTAAAATTAAAACCCGTTTTCGAGATTTCGGTTTAATATGCATTTTAGGCGGAATATCCCACCGGTAGGTATTTTGCTTTATTATTTTCTAAAAATTGAACATCGTGTTTAATGGACATTTTGGACAGAAGTTCCCGCCAATAAGTATTTTGGACATTTGCCCTAAGATAATGAACATAAATTTTAGGTGGGTATTTCAATAAGAAGGTAGACGGACGAGTTACGAAAATCAAAATGTTGGATCTCTCAACCAGCAGTCTACTGCAGCAAAGATTTCAGATACGTAATCGTATTTTATTTTATTTTTTGGGTGTTCTCTCTTCAGACCTTAAGGCGTTATTGTCTAAGTTTCTGAGGCCATCATCCATGACCTTCGGTTAGATGATAAACTTTATTGTGTGAAGAAAACTCTTTTTTTTTTCTTTTGTGTTTCGGTACAATCTATATTCGAGATTTCATATCTCACCGACAAAAAAAAATAAAAAAAAATATTTGTGTGGGAAATGTATTGTTTTCTAGGACAGAAACAAAATGCAAAAACTACCAAGTTGAAAAGGCCCAACCCAAACTCGGGTGGGCTGTGAGACGAGACTGCAAATTGTAAAAGTTTCCTCCTTATGTCTAATGTCTATAACAACAGAGAGCTAAGCGCCTACACGGCATTCAAATTACAAACAAACACACACACATTGCAATTTGAATTTACTCATCTCCTTCAGGCCTCCACTATTTTTTTGATAAATGGCTGAAACCACCGACTACAACAATCTGTTCTCCTCATTACTCTCCGACATCAAATCATACTCCGGCAAGGACCCCCTCGTTCCCTGGCTCCGGTACTCCACTTTCCATCACTCCTTATAACCTCGATAAATGAATAATCTCGATAAATAAACAATACTCGATAAAGGTACAAATTTATCCGATCCGTGAGTATTCATTTATCGAGGTCTAACTATACTCCATTTCACATTAACATAAATATTTATATGTAAGTATTTATGTTATTTTTGTTACAGAGGGATTAGGAAAATGAAAGACACGCTGCCACCTCAGCTACTCAAAGAGAAACTCCCTCGATTTCTACAGAAATGTGCAGAGGCATTTGTATCTGACCGTCGTTATACTAATGACTTACGATATCTTCGTGTCTGGTTACAATTGGTAATGTCTTACATTTGATTTTTGTATTTGGTATTTAATTTGAGTTTAGGGTTAAAAATCGATTAACTTGTTTCGGATATTTTTTAGTGTACTATTACTATTAGTCTTTTTGTGTTAGGGATTTGTGAAATTATCGGTGATTTTAGTTTTTGATCCGGGTTGGAGCATTGGTGTTTGTTTGTGTTACTAAGTTGGGGTTTTTAATTTCAGTGAAGTAGATAATGTGCAATTTGTTAGATTACGAAGTAGATAATGTGTAATTAGTTAGTTTGCCTATTTTTCTGAACGGTGCTGGATATGCTTGCACAAGTGGTTAGCAATAATTCAGTAAGGCACAATCTCGTGTTTTAGTTTGGACTTTAGACCTCTTCTATTGTGAGGCCTCTAATTTGCACGAATATGGTACAATCTCACCAAGTCCATAGTTTGGGGTATGGGGGTTTGAACTACTGAATTTTGAAAAACGTGCATTTAGACCCTAAGTTGTGTTTGGTTGGAGAGATGGAATGTAAATGTAAGATTAAGAACAAAATTCAGGGATAGAAAAAAAATGTACGAGTGAAAGAGTGAACTAAAATGAGGAAGTGGAAATATTGGATGATGGAGTTTGTAGGAAATATGTACAAAGAGAATGGACTCTATTTGTGGGTTTGAGATCTAGTATGTATTCCTAGGAATGGAATGAAGGAATGAAATTGATAGAAATTTAGGCTTTAGCCATAATATAGCACAAATTTCATTCCACTCCCTCCCAATTTCATGCACCCCGGTCAAACACGACATTAAGGTTAAGCAGAATGTGAGAAGCTAGTTTATTGATCTTAACTTTTAACATCAATGAGGCTGAAAATAATGCACTGCATACTGTTATTATTATTTTTTTGCTGTTCTGATATCTATTAGTAATCAACTGGGAGCTATTTACAAATTTTTGCATATGATTGTTGTGTAGATGGATTTTGTGGATGATCCTGGAGCAGTTTTAGGCACAATGAAGGCAAATCACATTGGGATGAGGATGTCGCTCTTTTATCAGGCATATGCTCTTTATTATGAGAAACTGAAAAGGTTTGAGGAAGCTGAAAAGATGTATTATCTGGGAGCCAAAAAGTAAGAAATTCACATGTTTGAAGTAACTGTCTTCATTCATTAGTTTGTGATAACCATTTGTGTGGTATTTAATTGAATAAAAGTAAACAACTGCTACAATTACTATGAGCTACTTATTCTGCAATTGGATTAATAGTGTATCGCCGTTTTTTTGGACAGACAGCTTAGTGCTTTAATCACTTCTGTTGCGTTTGAATATAGTCTGGGTTCAGATTCATAAGTATAATAAGCTTTTTTAATAATTTCATTCATCCTTACTTCAGTTACTAGAGTATATAAGCATTTGCTACATAAGTTTGCTGATTAAGCAGGAATCAATCACACTATTCTTAGGAATGCACATAAAAGAACAATAATTACGTCACACCTTTGATATTCCAGCTGTTAATGCGCTTATACTTTCATATGTATTTATGAGACTGTATAGTATATAGACAGTATGACCCTGAACCAGTCAATAGAATATGCAGTTCAACAAATAAATGGCAAAATAGTAAGCAAACCACCCATGCTTATCCTTATTTTAAATAAACTAAGAAATGTAAATTTAGACCTGTTACAAAACCAATACACAAATAATTATTTCCCAAGTCACGTGCATGTTTAATATGAGCTTAATGATGCTCATGCTCTAGATTCTACATATACAGTTTTCGCTGTCAACTATAGAGCGTATAATGCAACATGCAGTTGTCCTAATAAAGCAAAGTGCAATGCCTACTGTTATAAGATTTTTTCAGTGAGCATGCATTTCTATGCTTTTAGTGCGTTTCCCTCTCTGAGCAATATAAGTTTGAGCTTATAACAATAAATGTGTTAGGAACTCTAACTTGGTTATCTTGTGGCACCTGAACACCAATTTTTTTAGCTGACTGGATCCATTAAATTATAGTAAGCATTTTCGTAGAACTCTTTATGGCATTTTCTTATATCACATTAGTTTCCTAGTTATTTCAGCTTCTCTTGTTTGTCCCTGCACTGTCAGTTGTGACTAATAAAGGACTTAAATTTGGTTTGTCATATAATATGACTGGATAGATAATTTCAATTTTTGTAAATTAAAATTTGAAGCTTTTCATTTTGATCAGTTGGTACAAATTTGATGCACTATAAATATGCACTCAGTTTTTTGAAATTTTTTGAACAGCCTGGCTGAGCCGATGGAAGAACTACAAAAATCATTTGACCAGTTCATTCAACGCATGATGCGACACAAAAACAAGAGAACAGAAGTTGTTCTTTCCTTCATGTTCTCCTTTTTCATCTTCTTATCTTTTTGGCATCTACATTTCAACAGTTCATATATTTCTGCAGCGCCAGGCATGGAAAAATAGGACACTGTCTGCTGGACTCATCTCTTCCAATAGCCATGAGAATAAAGACAAAAATAAAGATGCAGCTGCAGGACATAATAAATCTATACCTCAAACACAGTCGAAATTTGAACAAACAGACAACACACTGCTCTTTCCACAAAGCTCTATAAGTAGTGGCATGCCAGGGAAGGAATCAAAATATCCTGGGACCACATCAAACTTGAACCATGATCAATTACAGAGTATTCCATCTCTTAAAAAGAAAAGTTCTCTTAAACATCATGACACAAGTGATAATCAAATAGGTGAGGATACAGCTGTGGTCAAGTTTGTAGGTACTGCAATTGTCGGAAAGTCTGAAGCAGAAGATGCTTTCCATCATGGTCTAGTGGAGCCTACAATAAACACTAAAGAGGCTCTGAATGCAATAAATAGCATGTTTCAAGAGCCTTTAGAGCCAACACATGCCAGTAGGAGATCTCATATAAGCCAGCTCAGAGCTGATGATATCTCAGCAAACGGTTTTGAGGTGTTTGTTGATGAGAATGTAGATGATGGGGTTGGAACATCAAAGCACGATTCGAATATGAGTTCTACAAACCAAAGTCACATAATTGCAGAAAGTGATCAACCCCATCAAGAACCATTTCAAATATATATTGATGAGGAAGAATATGATGATATGACAAAGCGAGGTCAGGAGAACTACAACTTTAAACACAACGAATATCGGGGACTGAAGGAAGCCGCTCCCTGTCCTGGTAGATATGGTCCCATGTTTCTCAAGGCACCTTTAGAAACTTCTAAAGCACATGTGGAAAGACTTCCTCATACGCGAGTAAGAGAGGATACAGCTGTTTATCGCTTTGTAGGCTCTACTATTTCAGAAGAACCACAAGTGGAAAATGTTTGCCACCATGGTCTAGTAGAGCCCACAATAAACTTAAAGGAGGCTATGAGTGATATAAATAGCATGTTTGGAAAGCCTATAGAATTTGTTAGAAAAAATAGACCCAGGAAGCAGCAAGAAAGAGCAAAAGAGAAGAAGATAGATTGTGGAGATTTTCTGATTCTTCCTGATGATGATATGGACAATAAACCAAACAAAAACAAAGCAAGTTTGTGTTCCAGAAGCGAAAGTGATTTGTTCGAGCAGACTGTGTGTACAAAGGAGGCAATGGCGGAGATAAATGAATTGTTTAAAATGCCACTGGACTTCTAGAAACGGTATGTGCAACTTCTTTGCTCATTCTGTCTTCCATTTGTTCTAGTCAAAAAATAACATCTTTGAGGTTTTAGTTTTCAGTTTGCGGTGTTCTTGCCCACAGCATATGAATATACAACAAGATGCAAATTCACTAAAAAAAGAAGCAAAATGTTTATCGTATAAGGAATAAGAAATTCAGATATTTCATTGTTCTTGAGTAAGTAGTAACAGAAAAGAAACATGGCATACAATATAACTTAATACCGGCATCACATCAACATTGGATTAGTAAGAGACCACCAAAACAATATAAAATTTTATCTGACTTCAAATAACTGTTACTTGAACTTAGTTATGGGTACTGGGAGTGCAATAAGCTGGACGAAAAGCCAAGGGTCCAGCGGCATAAATCACAGCTTCGTAATCATTATTTGCAAAATTCTTCTTCTCATAACGGAGTGGGGAGCCATCAAGCCCATAATTGACATTTGTGAGAAGGTTGCAATTTTGTAGAGGGGATGAAACCAGCTTCACTTGGCATGACTGGAGAGGATGGTCGGCCAAGTTATTTTTCATCTTAAATCCGTCTAACTGTGCATAAAAGTACCCGTTTGCATTTGTGGCAAATGATTTGTAGTAGCTGACTTGATTTTTTTGGTTTTTGCAGATAACACTAACTTTAGCAGCCGAAATGGGCGTAGAACCAGTCAATGACCATGATCCAAACTTGTTGCAGCTTTGGCAGTATACCATTCCTTCTACCACCACATCAACTTTTTTCTCCAGGGTTTTGGTTGTAGCTTCTTCAGAAGCGGACATGGAAGAAAAGACCAACGAGAAGAGAAAGAGAGTAATGAGGAATGTGACTTGGCTGCTTGCCATATTTTTGGAAAAATGTGTAACTAGAGAAAGCTTTGAAGAGGCTAGAGAAGTCTTTTTTTGCTGGATGAAAAGACTGATGGTGGTGATGGTATTTATATGTAACTTACTGGAATGTATGATACGGTTTGGTGTGTTTTTGAAACTGTCGTGGGAGCTACTAAGCTGTATTTGAAGTTGTAATTTTGAAAACGTGAAGTCCACCTTTCAGGATCCAGGATTATGCTAATTGTAGGTATAACCTTATGGTATGTACACTGAGCTGTCTTTCATTGTTTAATACAGTACTGGTCTATTTTGGTTCTTGGTTTAATCCTGCTGACCCGGTGTCCGGTGAGCGGTGACCCCCTCCGTCACAGTTTTATGATACTCATTTGGAAATTGTTTCTATTTCATATTCTTTCTCTTATAATTTTGTTAACATCATTAGTCTTTATTTGTTATTTTTATTGTTGGATTTCTTTCTTTGGCGTGTATATTAAATATTAGTCTCTAAAACCGATAATTCGGACCGATATGCATATATCCGTATCCGGATCCGAATTCAAAAATTCGTATCCATATTTAGAAATATTTATTTAAAGAATAATATTTGATTCAAAAAAAATTTATTTAAAAAATAATATCTGAATCCGACTGACATTAGACATTATCCCGATATGGGTAATATCCGGATTCGAATCTGATTTTCAATTAGATTTTTTTTATTTTTATTTTAAAAATTAAAAAAAATGAAAAAAAATACATTAAAAATTAAAATTTCATTTTAATAAAATTAAAATAAGAGTTAAAGCAATTTAATCCTATTTTAATTTATTCTAAAATTAATTTTTATTTATCTTTTCAATATATTTGTTATCTTTAAATTATTAAACTCAAATAATTTTTTTATATATGTCTATACTATTTTTACAATTATATAAAATTTGTATAAACATAATATTTATAAATTTAATATAATAAATTATATATATAAATATATAAATATAATATATTTATTCAGATTCAGATATTATCATATATGAATATGCTTATATCTGTATCTGTATCACAATCGTCGAATTCGAATACGGATAATATCCACTTTATTTTGGTACGATAATATCCCTTTATTTCGGATATGAATGGGGATTTTTTGGACAAATATCAGATTTTTCGAATTTTTTTGACAAACCTATCAAATAACCATAGTAAATATGAACATAAAATTGATAAATTATGCTAAATTAACTGAAATTTGATTTAAAGTTACATATATTAAATAATAATAAAAAAAGAAATATATCAATAAAAAGAAAATCTAATCTACTTTAAAATTTATCTTATAATTTGTCTAAAATTGAAAATTTACTAACTTTTAATTTTGGATAAAAATTATGTTAAATTAACCAAAAAAAATCAAATATGACATTAATTTATAAGCATTAAGCAGTCTTATAATGCATTTTTTTTAAAAAAAACTGCATTTTAGAGGTAATTCGTCGGTTGCTAAATAAAATATTATTCCTATTAGTAATTGCTAAAGAAAATCAAAATTGCCTTCTCTAATTGTCGTGCAAGTGAAGAAACAGAATATTGCGGGGAGAGGAACCGTTGTGAAGCAGGAATGGCTTGCAGATATGATGGATTTTCAAAGGCCAGTTACTCATCGACAGATATATAGTCGGGATCCATCCATCAGAGTTGAGGCTGGTTTTCTTCAACTTTACACTGATAAAGATGAGAGATGTAAATTCTCCAAGGACTCCGCAAGGGAGCAGGTTTTAGCAGAACTCAGTAGATTGATTCAAAAGTATGAAAATGAGGAGATGAGCATAACAATTACAGGGCATAGCTTGGGTGGCGCTCTAGCAATATTGAATGCCTACGACATTGCTGAGACTGGAGTAGATTTCACAAAAGATGGGCGTGGCATACCTGTATCTGTATGTGTGTTTTCTTTCTCAGGGCCAAGAGTTGGGAATGGTAGATTTAAAGAAAGACTTGAAGGGCTTGGTGTTAAACTACTGAGAGTCGTGAACATTCACGACAAGGTGCCTTATATACCTGGAGTTGGTGAAATGTCACCTTGGTGCTATTCCCATGTAGGGGAGGAGCTTGCTTTGGATCACGAAAATTCCACCTTCTTGAAGAAAACCAATGACCTCGGATGCTGCCATAACTTGGAAGCACTCTTGCATTTGATTGACGGGTTAGTACTTCAGTTTAGGACATGGACTATGATGGTTTGAGTTCTTGTACATTACTTGTCGCTTACTTATTACATTTATAATTTCTAAAATTCGTCTATTGGTATCTATGGTGTTCTCTGCAACAGTGCTTTTCGCTAGTTCACAGGCCATCATCATCTTCTATTTGCAAGACAAGTTTGCGATTTTGTCAGATGAAACATTGTTTTTTGTACGTAGTCTGCATACAAGATTCTTATTATTATGTTGAATTTATTTTTTGTTTCGTGACTGTTAGGTACCATGGAAAGGACAAAAGATTCTGGCTTTCGACAGGAAGGGACATTGCCTTGGTAAACAAATCAGTAAAGGATGATTACTCAGTTGTACCTAATTGGTGGGGGTCTCGGGACATAGGAAAGAATGTGGATCATGTCTCTGTTGCCGGAGAGACATGATCTTTCTTGAGTATCATTTATCACCAATTTATGTGCAATTTCATCTCGCCATTTTCTACTATCTGCTTCAGAACTTGGCCATTGATATTTACGTGTCTCATTTGTTAGCTAAGCAGGGACCAAATTTACTGGTTTGCAGAATTAATTGTTTCCTCTTTTTTATCCTTGATCAAACCAAGTTTTACAAGGATTCCAAATATTTGTATGTTAAATAGGTGCATTTGTTGCAGCTAATCAAATTTGGAAGTTGAGATTTGAGAACCTAGAAATCAGAATAATGTAACTTAAAATGCAGATGTAGTACATAAGATTATAACATTTTCACCCAAAATTTTTCAGACTCGACCCTATAAGATTGATCTTGGTACAGATTATCGTTAGATTCACAAAGTTCAAAATTTATCGACATATATTACTTTTAATTTTTTTTACACATATATTTACAAATGTAGAAGCCAGAAAAATTATTGCTTATCGTGATATAATAAATACCAAAAAAATTATGAATTATATCAATAAAAATGAGGCAATGAAAAAATAGTTGAATGATGAACAATTAATTAGGCGAGAAATGAGAAAGAAATTGAAGTTGAAGATGACAATATTCAGTTAGGTCCCGTCATAGTATATCCATAAAGTAACAACTAGCATAAAAGCTCGTGCAAACTGCCAGTAACTTAAATTATGTGCTTTAAATTAAAGGGATTTTTTATAGTGCACAATAGTCACTAACTCCCATATAAATTATAAATTGTCTCTTGTTGTTGGTGGTTGAATAATAAATGTTAATGACCCCCTGAATTCACATCAATTCCACCAATAAAATTTTTATTTGAGTTACTGATTAATTTGTGCCTTTCGTAGTGACTAATTGTTATTTGATATGAGTAGTACTCTAAACAAAAATTTTGAACTTTCTTGTGACCAGTGAATACAATTATACTATTTTATGAGGGTTATCTAAATAGAATGATTTTTCACAATATTTATACTCATACCTTATTTTCAATTCTTCAAGAATGATGTTAAATGAATTTTAACTCATTAACAACAATCTTCCTGATAAAATTTGAATAATTTTCAAATGTCACGTCTTAAAAATTTAAGTTCTAGTTTTAGTTTATTTAAAAATCTTTAAAGAATTTATGAAACTCTACTCAGTCCCTATGTTCTCATATTTCAAGACTTTCTTTATAACTATTTCATATTATTTTTTCTACTAATTTTCAATATTTTTAAATAATTTTTGTCTTTATTGAAAGACATTAAGCAATTCAATTTTGAGTAATAAACTCAATGGATCTATGTTATGTTACATGATGATCATATTTCGCCCTCTGCACTTGAGATTAATCAATTATGACTTGATAAATATTTTTTGTGTTTTCATCATCATAAGTTAAAAGTGCTCATGTGCCTTACATGTCCTTATACAATAAATGCATTCATTTTTTTTTCAATTATAACTCCATTCACAGAAGTATTTCACTAACGTAAGTGAATAGATAGACCAACATTGAAATGAGTTTGTTTTTGCTATAAGAGTAATTCTAAAAGTCCAAAAATATATTACTAAAACTTTCCTAAAAAACGGGATGTCTCTTTTCTATTAGTTATTTTCTCTTAAATAAAATAGACCCACATGTGTTAATATTAATCGCACCAATTAAAACATGCTATATATTTTTTTGGAGTTATTTTGACATTGATTTTGGTATATCTAGTACTACTCTCACTATAATGAGTTTTGTATATGCATATTATTTTTTCTCTAATTATTAAAAGACTGTGTGAGATTAGGTACCTTATCCTAACTTTTTTATAAAACTTATTTAGAAATTTTTAATTTACATTTTTTTCAAATTTTCTAAGTTTACCTATTTATCATATCAATCTTCAGCCCATACCACCTTCTCTATCATACATACCCATTTTGCATACAATGGGTCCAGTGCAGGCTCCACAATCTTCAGTCCTGGACGTGATGAACCAAATGGAGTCCATGATTTACCAACCATATGATCAGGATCAAGCTCTCACCATAGTGAACCAAGATAGTCAGATGAACACTGTTCAAACATGGCTAAACCCGGAGCCCCTCAATCCGGAAGATACGTTTTTTCTTCCAAATGATGGTGTTGTCACCTAGAACAAAGGAATTGTCATAAGGGAACCGGGTGAAGAAGGATCGAAGATTCAGAAGGAACAATGCATAACCAAGGACAAGGGCAAGGATAAAGTGATTGATGATGGAGGTAATAATACGGCAGGAGTAATGATAAAATCATCTACAGTGGCTGGTCTGTCACATGTTAAGGATCTGAATCTGTTGGCTAGTTAAATCATCGATATTGATTAACTGGGAATGATCTTTGGCGGTGTTGGTATCATTGGTTAGATTTTTATTGTTTTAAGTGATCGTGAGTAATGTTTTAAGTGCAGTGATTTTTAATTTTAGATAGCATAGATTTTCGACCCTAACTAAGTCTTCTAGTTTGTACTAGCGATGGTTCTGTCTGTTGTTGTGTAAGTGTCGTTAGGCTTTATTAATATCAGTCAGTTATCAAAAAAATTCAATCTTGCTAAACGAATGTTCATAAAATTATAATTTCATCAAATGAATAATTTGTATGGTTTCAAATATAGTAGTGAAATATATGATATTATTAATTAATAAAAGAATAATATTAATAAGTGAAATATTATAATCTCTCTTGAGGGTATTCATTGATCGAGATTTAACTGTATATTTTAAATTGATCAAGACTAAATCTGGTTGCGCGATCAAACTTCAGTAACTCAAATTCCACATTAATAAACTTTTAATATATATATATATATATATATATATATTTCCATATTATCCTAAATTCTAAAATTATTTAATATATTATTCAATATTATTATCGCTCGTCGTTAAATGCTATCTATTATCCTAAATTTGATCTTTCACACTTTGTTGCTTGAACATCTATACATACTATTCTACATTTTCGTCTTTTATTATACAAGTTCATCAAGCTATATACTATGCATGACTTATAGGTATTTTGTAAGACACAACTATAAATCGTATAATATACATTACATATAATTCTTTTTTTAAAAAGACGTATTTTGACCAAACATATAGCTCATTTGTATATTAAATCTTTTGCTTTATTTAATGAGTTTATTTTAAAAATTAACTAATTTTACTTATCGAATGCTACTAATAGGTTATTACATCTCTTGTCATAATATACAATTTTGAATATTATATTAAAATTTTCATCTTACACAAAAACTTTTATATTTTTAATTTTAATATATTATTGTATAGTATCCACAATCTTGATTATAATACAATCTTATATCTAATTATGTAATATGTAACCGATAACATATAAAGAGGCTGAATCTCATTTATAATCATTTCAAAAAAAATCAAAATTTCATATTTTTCCTACTATTGATTTATTATATTTTTTTAGCATTATAATTTTTTTTATAATGTCATCTTATTATTAAACTACATATTCTATGTAATTATTAAAAGACAATTAATATGTAATACATAATTTATTTAAATATTATTTTAAAATTTTTCTAAATTTTCATATTTTCTTAGTATGTATATTTTAATTGATCAAAATAATACATCTCAAAAGTGTAATTAATTTATATAATTTTATAAGAAAATAAATTATCAAAATGGTTGTATATATGTATAGGCTTATATATAATTACATATAATAAAATAAAATATACAAATTATCATGCAATAGTCTACAATTATTAAATCTTTATGTACATAGTTAATGAATTATAACATAAGGCTAAATGTTATCCTAACTTAGTTGGTTGTGAGCTTGAGTTGAGTTACTTGTGATTATGTGTTCAATTCTCATTAACAATAGAAAAATTTTTATTTATAAAAGACTCACTAATTAGGTTCGGAAACAGTGTTAGATAATGAATCACGCACAGGGGGTGAATGTGTTATTGTGTTTTTCTGCTTTTTTTGAAGTGTTTATGGTGATAAACAAAGTAAATTAAAATCGTGTAGTTAAATATGTTAGTATTGAATTTAGACACATAAAACAGTGAACACACATAATTTAAAAACTAAATTAATTTTATATTAAAATTAAGAATGTTTTGCTACAAAATTTCTAGGCTCTTTGTTGATAAAGAGCTTAGCTTCTTCCGTGAGAGAATACCAGATTTTCCTATCTAAAATTGTTACTTCTAACAAAGCATCCAGTATTTACTTTATAGAACAGTAAACATTGGTTATTACACATCATGCATTAGCATGTACTAAACCCTATTTTTGGATAATCAAATCTTTCCATTTCCGGCTTAGTGAATCTTTGCTAATCTTGCACGCCCGTGACTTTACTTTGCCAGTTAATCTTGGCCTTTGATCATGTACTCTTCAAGCTGTTTTTGTAGACTTGTCAATCCAACTGATTAGATTGTTTGTTGATTGATAATCTTGGATATTGAGTTGGTCTTGTTACATATTGAATTCTCAATGATCAGAAGAAGCTTAGGATCGGGCTGTTCGGATGTCATCAGGATCTGATGTACCGTCAGGATTTGGTATGTCATGAGCATTTGTATGACATCAGTATTTGAAGACAGTCAGCATTAGAGGATTTGTTATGTTCCTTATAATGTGGAGCAGATATCTGTTACGTCTGAGTTATAGGACTTTATCTGTTTAGTTTAAGATATGTATCAGTTTCCGTTAGTTTTTGATAATGTATATCTTAGATTAATCTGTTGTAGCTGTGTAGTATATAAACACAGTTTAGGTCATCTCTTAGAAGAGTAACACTCGAGGATCATTCGACCTAGAAGCTCTCAAGAACATCAGTATTTCTTGAGAGGATTTTGTAACAGTTTTTATCAGATATATAAAAAACTGTTATATTTTATTACTTGTTCGAAACATTTATACAATTGTATCCAACCCCCCTTAAATAATTGTATCTTTACTGGGCAACAATTGGTATCAGAGCAAATTGATAAATTTACAATCAGAAACGATCTAAACATGTCTCTGAACAAGTATGAAAGCATTAAAATTCCCATTCTGAAAAAAACTGAATATCCAACATTGAAGGTGAAGATGCTCATGTACCTGGAAGCTACAAATCCAGATTATCTAGACATAATCAATGATGAACCCTTCATGCCAACAAAACTGGTGCCTGCAACTCCTACGGTTGCTGAACATTATCAACTGAAGGAGAAGACAGAATGGACACCAGAAGAAAAAGTAGTTGTGCTGAAAGATGCAAAGGTAAGAAACATTTTGAATAACAGTCTTGATTCTGTGATGTCAAACAGGGTTATAGCTTACAAGACTGCCAAGGAGATCTGGGATGCTCTTGAAACTCAATGTCAAGGAACCATAGCCATCAAGAAGAACAGAAGGGTTGTTCTAATTCAAAAATATGAACACTTTGAGGCCAAGCTTGATGAAAGTCTCACTGACATTTATGACAGATTTCTGACTCTGTTCAACAATCTGTCTTTGGTGGGAAAGGTGTATGATCGAGAGGACTCAAACACCAATTTTCTGAGAGCCTTGAGTGAAGAATGGGAGATTCAGACTTCAATCATATGACATCAGTATGATCTGGATGTAATTACCCTGGATGAAGTCTATGACATGCTGAGAACTCATGATTTGGAGGTTCAGCAAAGGAGAGAGAGGAAAAGCAATAAAGGGAAATCAGTTGCTTTGAAAGTGAATGATAAAGCTTCAAAAGAAAAGTCTGTTGGAGTTGTACTAAAGAAGAACAATTTTCCAGAATCGGATACTGATGATTCATCATCAAATCCTGATGATGATACTGATTCTGAAACTGATGAGAATATGACAGATTCTGATGTCATGCAAATGGCCGCATTGTTGGTTAAGGGCTTCAGGAGAATGCAATTCAGGAAGTCTAGGAACAACAGAAGCTTCAGGAAGAAGTTCACTGGAGGTGAAAAGAAGTCAACTGGGAGAAATGATGGAAATGACTCTAAAGCTGGAAAGGTAGGTAGGACAAAGATCAAGTGCTACAACTGTGATGAACCTGGTCACTTTGCCTCAGAGTGCAAGAAAACAAAGCATGATAAAGGGAAGAGCAAAGCCCTGATCACTTCAAGCAAGAATTGGATGGACTCCTCTGACTCTGAATATGAAAACACATGTTATGCACTGATGGCCAGTCTTGATGATCCTGCTGCTTCTAAGCCTAAGGTACAAACTTCTTTCTTCTCTTTTGATACTGAAAATATATCTTAATTGAAATCTATTCTTAAATATTTGCATGGTAGTTTTAAGAATAAGACTTTAGAAAATGATAGACTTATAACTGAAATTAAGACCTTGAAATCTAGGAATGATCAGTTAGAGTCTGACTTAATTCATCAGATAGATTTGAAGAAAGAATGTGAGAGAGCTAAACATACAGTTAAGATTCTTGAGGCTATATACAGTATGTTAGAAAAGGATCTATAGAATGAGAGAAAAACCCTTAAAACATGGACTGATTCAGGCAAAAAGGTTCATGAGATGATCTCAAAGAAAAACTGGAAAGAATGCCTAGGCTATAAAGATGGAATTAAGGATGTTGACACTGATAATAAAAATTCCCTTAAAACTCCTGTTAAGTTTATTTCATCAGAAGTTGGTGAACCCAAATCCACTTTTGAAAAGGGTTCAACATCAGTATCACAAGAAAAACTGGTAAGTGATAAAACTCAAAGAAAGAAAAGCAAGGAAACCATTAAGTCTGTTA
The DNA here is from genome assembly GCF_009905375.1 of Apium graveolens. Classification (NCBI taxonomy): domain Eukaryota; kingdom Viridiplantae; phylum Streptophyta; class Magnoliopsida; order Apiales; family Apiaceae; genus Apium; species Apium graveolens. The sequence goes on from NC_133656.1 coordinate 174,162,372, forward strand.
AGAAAGAAAAGAACATAGGACTTTTGTTAACAAGACAATTGAAAAAGAAAATATTTGAGGTTACTGACAAACTTCAAGTAAAGAGTCCTAAAAGAAACATGAATGGTAAGCAAGGTATTTCTAAGGATTCAAATTACAAGGTTGTTCCCAATGCTCCTAGGTAAACTTGTTTTAACTGTGGAAATACTAACAATCTTGTTATTGATTACAGGAGGAATAAGAAAAGGAAAACTACTATTTCTGAGTCTGATGCTAGGGGTATATCAGTATTTTATAAACCACAAAATCCTTGTTTTCATTGTGGTAGTAGTTGGCATTCGATTTATACTTGTAGTTCTTATCACAAGTTGTATCACAATTACTATGAACCTTTGCCTAAGTTTAATAAAGTTGCTTGTGTGATTAATTCTGTTGGTTTTACTAAACTTGCTTCTGACAAGACAAATCCTGACAAAGGAAAGATTGTCAAAAGTACTCCTGACACACAAAGGCTTAAGTTGTCCAAAAAGAGGGCCCAACAAGTGTGGGTCCTTAAAAATCCTTCTAATTAATTATTCTTCTGATTACAGGTTAACAAAAAAAATACAGTTGTCTTGGATAGTGGATGTTCAGGACACATGTCTGGAAATAAATCCCCGATGTCAGAATTTGAGAAGAAGGCTGGCCCAGATGTATCTTATGGAGATGGAAATGTAGGACATACTCTGGGATATGGCAACTTGATAATTGGAAAGGTAGAAATAGAGAATGTAGCTCTGGTGGAAGGACTGAAGCATAATCTTCTGAGCATAAGTCAAATCACTGATAGAGGTTATCATGTTATATTCTATGACTCACACTGCGAAGTTGTTCATAACAAGTCAAAGAAAATTATCTTGATAGGATACAAACATGATAACATTTATGAAGCAAGGCTACATGAAAGTCTTGAAAAGGAAGCTACTTGCCTTATCTTTAAGGCATCAGTAGATGAGAGATGGACCTGGCATAAGAAGCTCTCACATCTCAACTTCAACTCAATCAATGAACTTGCCAAGAAGGAGCTTGTAAGAGGATTACCAAACATGCTATACTCAAGTGATGGTCTTTATGATGTTTTCCAAAAGTCTAAACAAAGAAGAGTGTCTTTCAAAAGCAAAACATAATTCTCCATCTCTGAGTCATATCACATGCTGCATCTGGACCTTTTTGGACCAGTAAACATAATGTCCATCAACAAGAAAAGGTACACACTTGTAATTGTTGATGATTTCACTAGATATACATGGGTTTATTTTCTACACAGGAAGGATAAAACTCCAGAAATTCTTCTGGATCACATAAGGCAAATTGAAAATGGATCCACTCATAAAGTGAAAATTCTAAGGAGTGATAATGGCACTGAATTTAAGAACTCAAAAATGGAGGAATTCTGCAAGTACAAAGGCATCGAGCAACATTTCTCAGCTCCTAGTACACCTCAACAAAATGGTGTTGTTGAGAGGAAAAACAGAACCTTAATTGAAGCTGGCAGAACTCTGCTAGAAGAAGCAAAACTACCCACTTACTTCTGGGCAGAAGCAGTAAACACAACATGTTATACTCAGAATGTCACTATGATAAATAGTCATGGTGTTACTCCTTATCAAATGCTAAAAGAAAAGAAGCCCAGTCTTAAACATCTTCATGTATTTGAATGTAAGTGCTTTGTTTTGAGAACTCATACTGATCAACTTGGAAAGTTTGAATCAAAGGCTGATGAAGGAATCTTTGTTGGATACTCACCATCAAAAGCTTACAGAGTGTTCAATCTAAGAACACACACTGTAGTAGTCTCCATCAATGTATCTTTTAATGATAAGAAGATTCCTGGTTTTGAAGAAGACACTCATGAAAGTTTATTCTTTGCAAATGAAAAAACATTGTTGGAATCTGGATCAAACTCTAATGAACTGTCAAATCCTGATGATCCAAATCCTGACACTCCTTCAGATTCTGAAGATAATCATTGTGCTAATGAGCCTGCACAAGTTGAGGGGGAGCAACAACAAAGGTCAGCTGATAATGCTAACACTGCAGAATCATCTCAAAGTTATTCTCAATCTAATGCTGATTCAACATCATAAGAACATGAGTCAAGTCCAAATATTTCATCAGGAAATGACCCAACGGATTCAGGGGGAGCCTCAAATGCATTTGATGAGGCATACAATTCAGGGGGGCATCTAGTTCCAGAAGGACACTTCTCAGTGCCAAAAAATGGACTAAGGATCATAATCCTGATCTGATCATTGGAAATCCTGATGATGGTGTAAAGACAAGAAGTGCAACTCATAATGAATGTTTATATCATAATCTAATTTCAAAAGAAGAGCCAAAGAAAGTAGAAGATGCACTCAAGGATGCAGATTGGGTCATGGCTATGCAAGAAGAATTAAATGAGTTCGAAAGAAATGAAGTGTGGAAGCTGGTGCCTAGTCCTAAGAACAGGTCAATTGTGGGCACAAAGTGGGTCTTTAGAAATAAGACTGATTCTGATGGAACAATCATCAGAAACAAGGCAAGATTTGTGGCAAAAGGATATTCCCAACAGGAAGGTATTGACTACTGATGTAGAAGTTGATGCTGACATTCTGCTTCAATCCTTGAGATTGCCTGCTCTTGATGGTGCTCCTAATACTCATACCAATGAGCAGCTGTTTGATATGCTAAGGACTTTAGGCTATCAAGGAGAAATCACAACCATTGGAAAACTAGTCAGGACCAAACTGAAAAGAGAGTGGAACTTTTTCTTTGACTGCATCAGTAGATGTTTCTTGAATAAGACAACAAACTTTGATGCTCTTCCATCCACTTCCCTGAGAATTGGGTACTCTCTTCTTAACTCTGGTAATTTTGATTATGGTAATACTATATTACAGTTTATAATTGCTAGGATAACAGATACTTCAGGAGTAACAGGGTATACTAGATTTTTACAACTGATTTTCACTTATCTATGCCCAAATGATATTTTTTGATAATGATGAATTACTCTCTGTTTTTCAAATTTCTGAAAAAGCAATCACTGATTGTGACGCCCTCAATCTCGGGGTTAGGAAATGAGGACCCACACACCTCTAATCTACTAATTTAATAAGCATAAACCTCGATTACCTATTAACATGATCAAACAGGATAAAGTATGAGACAAGATTACAACTACCAATCAGAAAATATAACTTACAACCCCAAAATAAAATCAAATATACATAGTCGATCCCGGCTTGGAACTGACAGATAACCCATTGTATCTTTACAACTCTCTGGCTAAGCGCTTGCTCACTCAAAAAAACTACTACCTGCTCTGGCAACCGGAAGCCCTCAACACGATAGGGACCACCAGGTACGCTCCTACGAGCAGTGCGCCTAAGCCTGACCATCTTCTTGCTTAACTGCCATGGTTAGATTAAAACAAAACATATGAGTATAAAACTCAGCAAGTAACTATAAAGCAGTTCTACGATATAAAACCCACAATATACTTTATCAATCTCAGGGCATTCTACTTTATCAGATTTAGGTGGTAGATTTATATCTTTCGGGCTATGAAAGGGTTATGAAGGAAAATTTTTGGGCTTTCAAGGAACAGGGCTCAAAGCAGGGGGAAAGCCAACATTCATCTCAAATCATTAAAGGATCAAAGCAGATCTTCCAAATGGAAAGCGACAATCTTTTCATTATATGGAATTAATTGTATGATCAACAGAATTAAAATCAGGGTTCATGAACTATAAGCTTCACAATATCACAATCAACTCTTTCCAAAGCAATATAAATATGGAACCCTTGATTAGACCACTTTATCTTTTATTTCATTATAATACGGGTGATTAGCCCGTATCGACCTCCATCCGGTCTTTAAGGTACCAAATGGCATAATTTCAGCCTTAAACTGGACTAGCCCCGCTAGCCTCTTACTACAACTGGACTAGCCCCGCTAGCCTCTTACGTCCCTGTTAGGTCCCAATTTGTTTGTAGAAGGGGGGTTGAATGCAAACAATACCGTTTAAGCGAATAAAATGTGGAATAAAAAAGTGAAACAAAATTCAAGTTAAATAAAACTTTTATTAAACTTGAAAGGTGTTACAACTACGGTATCGGTTACAAGGGATTAATCTCAAATCAATTATTACAAATCTAGAATAAATTCGACATGAACTTTTTCTATTTTTGCAATTAAAAGATCAAATGCTAAATGCGATTTGAGATTAAGTTCTAGGGATTTTAATCCGCTAGATTGATACACAAGAACAAGATAAAGATTTCTAGTTGATTGGATTTAACTTTACAATCTAGAAATTTAATCTTGAAGAAAGCAGATGAAAAATGAAAATGTTTTGCCATTGTTTTCTGCTTCTTTTTCTCTTGACTTGTGTGTTCTGTATGTTGAATAATTGCATGAATGACTTCTGCTGTGTTTTGTTGTTTAAGTAAACAAAACAATCTAGTTTACTCAGCAAGACTTTCGGCAAGATAATCAAATGAACTGGTATGACAATCCATTTGAACTGATAGGACTTTCGGTGAGACTATCCTTTTGAACTAGCAAGACAATCCCAATAGCTAGTAAGACAATCAGAATGAACTAGCAAGACTTTTGGTATGACTATCAATTGTCATACCGATTGTCATAGTAGTTCAAATCAAATTGTCTTACTGAATTATTAATAGATTTTAATCTAATAATAATTCTGAAAATCCTTAATATTAATTCTGAATTAATTAATCAATTAATTCAATTAATCAATAAATTAATCTTTGCAGATATAATTTATTTTCTTAATTAAATTATATGACTTAATTAATTAATAGAGAATTAATATTAATCTTGAGCAGCAACCATTCTTCTGAAAATCTTCTGAAAATTACTGTCAAGTATGAATCAATTCCACCACTTCAATGTTGACACTCGATGTACTGTCTGGTTCATGAGTGACTAACTTCCGTGACGTTTCTTCAAGTCTTGACCTTGATACTCTTGATTTTCTTCAGACTGAATCCTTGTAATTAATTGATACCCTGACGAGATCTCTGTCATTTGATTAAATCCACAATCCTGATTTATATCACTGAGGCTTGATCAATTTCTTGAGCTTCTTCCAGTGAATTAAGTCTTCAAGTCTGTAGATGAATAATGTTTCTTAACCCTTTGACAGATGTTACTATATGAGATCTCTCTGACGATAGATCCACTATTTACTTATTACATTCTTATTTGAGTTGAGTTAAATCCTCGAATATACAAATAGGCTATGCCATATGCCTTTCAATCTCCCCATATTTGCTTGTTAGACAATAACAACAAATACCTAGAGGATAACTCAACTAACAAATAAGAAAAAGATATAAACAGAAATGCAAAGTAAATAGCAGAAAAGTTCTGGATTATATTTAACATTTTCCAGATTCCAAAAGAAATTTACAAGTGAATACAAGATAGATGTTCCTCTAGCCTGAACATATAACTACATTAGACTATCTTGATTCATAAAGCTCTAATCATATTACATTGAGTTTTGAGCTAATTGATTTCAGTTGTCTTCTCTTCTGACTTCACCTTCTTCTAAATCTTGAAGCAACTCTTTGTCAAAGACACGATCCTTTTCTGAAGTGAAGCTTGTTGGTCTGACTGGTTGAACTCCAACTGACTTCAGCTTATTCTTGATCTGATTGTACCTTTTAATATTCTTTTCACAATAAGCTTGAATCAAATCAGCAGCTTGAGTCTTCAACATGGATGAGTATCCAGCAGTTCTTAAATGATGTTCCATCCAGACCAGATGCTTAGCTGAGTAGTCTTTAAGAGATTGTACATCTAGCTGACAGATTTGAAGACAATCAGACTTAAAGAATCTCACCTGATGAGGATTGTTGACCACTTGAGGACTAGCCCTGCTGGCAAACTCTTTAAGCCTTTCTCGAAGAACTTCATTCAATTCTGAGCTTCTTTTTACCTTGTTGAGAAGAACCCAAATCTCTGACAAAGAACGATTCTCAAACAGATGAAGTGACACCTTGAAAGATCCTTCACTCTGACAATATACAAAAATGCTCATCTCATTTAGGGATCTATCAAAAGCAGCTGTGATCCTTGAGACTTCAGTCTTGATAGCATTCATGTACATGTCATTGTTAGGATTTGAGATTTCCAGCTTGTCAAGAAGATGTAGGAACTGTCTATCATTGTTAGTGCTCAGCTGAGGCATATCAAGTACTCTCCTAGATTCATCCCATTTTTCACCAATCTTCAGTCTGACATCTCTTCTCCTTTCTTGAGCCTTAATGTCATGAAGACGTTGCTTTTGAAGAGTTTCTGTTCTTTGTATGTCTTTCCTCTTGTCAATGATCTGGGAGACCTTTTTGAGTTCAGCTTCTTTTCTTTTCATCTCTGACTGCTGCTGCTGAAACTCTTTCTCAAAGATAGGATCCACTGTAGCTTCCTCTTCCCAATCTCCAAAATCATTTTCCTCTTCAGCTTTAAATAAATCATCTTTATCTTCCAAGACTGGTTCAGTGGGAATGTCAAAAATATCAAAGTCATCCTGTTCTCCACTGTAATAGACATCATCAGCCTTTCCTTTGTCCCCAACAGAGGTATCTTTTTCTTTCCCCTTTCCACTACTCCCTTTCTTCTCCCCCTTAGTTGAGGGATCCTCTACTGATTTTCCTTCAGATCCTCCATGACCTCCATCACCTCCCGAGCCTGAGCCTCCACCAGACGGCCCTTCAAAGTAAGTCCTTTGTTCTTCATTGGGACAGTGAGAATTTTTGATCATGTAGTACATGTGCTTCATCCCTTCATTCAGATGTTCCATACCTGTCTCTATCTTCAGAAATCTAGAGAAATCCAGTGAATGATTCATTTCAACCAAATCTTCAAGAGAAGTCATCGTTGTATGTAGAGAGCAGAAGTTAGAAATGTCATCAGATGATAAAGTTGGAGTTTCCTGAATGGAATTGAGCTTTGGTATGACAGTGTTCTTGAGATCTGAGATATCATTCCTTATGAGTGCCAGCTGATTGTTGACAGAGGTGGAAGAAGAAGATCGTTCAACCACTTGTGCTTTGAATGCTTGAGCTTCAGCTTGGCTTTTAGCAAGTTCTTCTTTTAGAGCAGCAATTTGAGCTAACAGGTTTACAGTATCAGTGTCTGTGTGTGCTCTCACCTGAATTTCACTCGTGTTTGGTTCACTCGCCTCACGTGCTTGTGTTTCTCTCAATATAATTGCTCGTGAGGAGTCTTCCTGTTGCTGTTCTTCTGTACCTGCAGTTAAAATCACCCTAGCCTCTTCAAGAGAGGTCAGTGGTGGTGCAATGGGAATTCGCGAGTCCCGATCCTCAGTCAAACCTATCATTTCATGTGAAATAGATGTCTGAATTGCTTCAGGGATAGATTAACCGAGTTGCCCTCCACTTTCTCCAGATAAATCTGCGAGTGGAGAATCCCTTGAGGGAGCCAGAGGTGTTTGATCTGGGAGGGGAGAAAATGACTCTATTAAGGGTGGCTGAGAGTCAGATTTTCCCTCAGAAGCATGTGACTGCTCTTCTGCCGTAACTGTTATTTCTAGAGAACTAACAATGAGATTTACAGAAGGGGGGTTGAATGTAAATCTCAAAACTTTTTCAAGTTTTGAGCAGTTTATAAAGACTGTGTGTTCAAGATGAACAAGTGTGTGAATTGCTTTAAGCTGATACAGACAGATATATATTCAAACACAAATGTAAAGAACACAATAAACCTTTAAAAACTTTTCTGGTGGATTTGTTGTTCCACCAGAGATGGTATTTCAGAAATTCTGTGATCTAAGAATTTGATCACAGCTGCATCCTAGTACAAACTAGATAATTTTTCTCTCAAGATTTTTCTAAACAGCTCTGGAAAAATTCTTATCTAATTACTAGCTACTACTTGGTTTTTATATTACCAAGTTTACAAGTGAAGATAAGGATATATAAAATAATAAAGTAAGATCTCCACTTGTTTCTCCTCCAGTTCACTCCAGTATTTTGTTGACTTAATGTCTCTTTATACTAGAGTAGAACGGCTGCTTTTTCTGATGTTCCTGAAATTAGGCTGCCACATTTCAGTTATCTCTGTTCACCCACGTGCCTCTGTTTGTAGGTACAACTACCACTTATCAACGGTTAATCAACAGAACATCCGTTGAAGCTTTCATCCATTGATGCACTCATCCGTTGAAGGATGTTATCCGTTGAAGCTTTAGAGACATCCGTTGAAGCTTAGCTTCTCATCCGTTGAAGGTCTTTAAGTCATCCGTTGATACCACTTCATTTATACAAAATTACAAGGCATGATATATTTACAATTGGCCTTCCTATCTGCATATCTTCTAGTAGTCAACATGACTCATAGTTTCTCTCAACTTCTAAGAATTACATCTTAAATACAGAGACTGAAATATGCTACAACACTAGACTTATTTCTAAGTAAAGCTACACCATCAACGGATAGCCAAAGTGGTCTTATCCGTTGAGGCTACAGACACTGAATTTCTACTCAAGTGTTTTGTTAAACATATCATCAAACTAATGCACATATATTCCTAACAATCTCCCCCTATTTATGTCTATAAGAATTGTAGGCATAAATTCAGGGTTAACTTGATGATAACAAAACACTTAACAGATATATGAATTGAAACTAAGTAGAAATTTGAAAATGCTGCAAAAATGTATGTACTAGGAGGAAATTGAAGATTTACAGTATTTCCAAGGATACTCCTTTAGCCTGAGCAAATCATCTTTTTCTTCTTTGTTCCCTGGTTTTCTTTCCTAGCCCTTTGTCATTTTCCTCAATTTGGAGTTGGAGTTGTCTGAAGAATTCAGCTTCATCTTCAACACTGATATCCAACTTAGATTGCATTTCCTTGAGAGTTTCATTGCTGGCAATCTTGAGTTGGTCTTCAAGTCTGAAAAATCTTCTGACTCCTTTATCATCTCTAAATTCCATCAACCAATGAGGTGATTTGTGAATTGTAATTCCCCTTTCTTGAATGAGTAAAGTCCTGGGTAAAGCATTGGGCTCCCTCCAAGTTTTCCTTATATTGGCAATCTTGTTGAGAATTTCAGTCTTGGCAGTTCTGGTAAAGCCAGAATCCTTTTGTATAGCTGAAAAGACTCTAATCAAGGTAGAGTGGCCTTCATTCAGAATCCTGTGGAGAGGCCATGTTCTTTCCCCAGCTCCTTTGTATCTGAACACTAATCTCTCTGGTAGCTGTCTGTAAGCAGCTATTCCTCTTACATCCTCCAGCTCATCCAGATAGAGTTCAATGTCTGAAATTTCTTTTATGTCACAGATGTGAACATAATCATCTTTAGAAATGGATGGCTTAGGCTTAGGCTTTTGTTTTTGAGTGAATTTCTTAGAGGTTATGGAAGGTGTAGATTTGGGTTTTCTTTTCTGTTTCTTTGGTAGTGGAAGAGTGGTTAGAAAGGTAGGCAATTTGATGGTGTCCCAATCAATAGGTTCCTCTTTTGGAATGATTGGTTCACCATGGATGTTTATAGTGGGATTAGCAACAAGAGGTTCAGGTATGGAAGGTAGTGGTTTAGATATAGATTTGGTTACTTCAGTATTATCTTCACTCCTTCTATGTGCCTTGGCCTTTCTTCTGTTTCCCTTCTGCCATTCCTCTCTTTCTTCCATACTCTCACCAAATATACTCCCAAAAACCTCATCTAGGTTTGCAATCTTGTCTTCACCCCTGACTTCAATTCCTTTCTCTTCTTCAACTTGACTTGACTTTAGCTGTTGTTCAAGCTTTGCTTGTGCTCTTTTGTCAGCCTTTAGTTGCTTGACTTCTTCCTTCTTGGCTATTGAGAATTTGGGATGTCCTTGCATCACACATATGCTCTTTCCCTCTCTAGTGATAATAGCCCTATTTCTCCTTACAGCCTCATCCATGGTCTCTTTGAGATAAGCAATACTCCTACCTAAAAGCTTGTTTTCATCAGCTTTTGGAGGAGGAAAGTCCACTTCTTTTAAATGATTCTTTGTAGAGTCCTTATTGGATCTTTTATTGGGCTTGAGAGTTATAGCTTGTAGTTCTTTGGAAGAAGCTTCTCCATCCTTATGTCTCCCTACTGGCTTGAGCTCCATGTTGATTGGTTCAATCTTTGTGCTATATTTCACAGATGTTGATTTATCTTGTGTAGAGCCAAACAACAGTTGCAACCTTTCATCAATTCTCCTCCTTTGCTCTTTCACTTGAATTTCAGCTGCTGCTAGCTGAATCAAATCAATTCCATCAGGCTTTCCTTTGATTTGAATGATTGGAGAAGTAGTGATGGCAGGAACTAGCACTTTAGATATTTTGATTTTTGTAGATGGCTCTCCTTCCCCTTCCCTTTTACTCTCCCCCTTTTTGTTATCATCAAGGAGAGGGGTCAAGCCTTGTGCTTTTGCCAGCTGCATTAGGAGACTGGTTTGAGATTGTTGGTTGTGAAGAACGGTGGCCACAGAATCTTCAATAACTTGAACTCTGTCTTCCAACTTGGCCAACCTTTTCTCAGTAACTGATTCCTTTTTCAATCTCAAAACCAAGTCCTGCAATGTACCATAGGGCATGACTGAATCCAATTTTTCAGAACTTTAGGATTTTAAGTCAGCAATATCCTTCCTGAGATCATCCATACTCAGATTCTGCTTTACTTGCTGCAACTTCATGAGATGCAGTGAGTCCAGGTGAGCTTGAAGGATAGCCTTGATACTTGCATGTGAAGTGTTCTGAATGGCCTGTTGAATAGTGTTGATTTGTTTGACTAAGGAGACATTGAATTCCCCTGATCTATACTCCTTTGTCAAAGCCCATTCAGGTAGATTTGGAATTGAACTAGGGCTTTCATCTCCCCCTAAGTTCATGCTTCCATCAAAAGAAACAGAGTCATCATCATCAGAATTTACTCCAAATTCCTCAGATGGCTCACCAGCTGTAGAAGACATCTTTTTAATAGCAGCTTTATCCCTTTGAAGAGATTCTGTTGTGTGTACTAGATGTAGTGTCTTTTATGCCTCCTCATTGCCCTGAGCAGCCAACATTTGATAGGCTGACACAGGATGAGTAAAAGTGTCAGCATCCAAGGAAATGTTATCAATTACAGCTTTGTAATGTTGCTGAAATTGTCTTTCCTTTTCAGCATCATCCACAATCATTGACTCAATAGCAATGGCTGGTTCCACCCTTATATCTACTGTACCTGCCTTTCTCTCTTTTTCTCTATATTCTTGCATCAGGGGCTCCCCCTGGCTCACACAACTCACTCCCTCACCTTCACCTACTAAGGTGGTACTCCTCTCACTTACTTTTGCCATGCTGGAAAAAATAGCATGCATTTTTGAGCTCTCAATCTCTCCTTTTTCCTGGGAGCAACCCAGCCTCTCACTCAAATTTTCACACCCTTCCCTCAATCCTAAGAGTGATTGCACAGTATTCATGTCTTCTACACTTGGAATTGATTCAGTTATGTGTGGAGAGACTATCAACGGATGTGGAATATCCGTTGAAGGTGAAACTGATGTTATCAACGGATAACTGCTGTTAAGCTTATCCGTTGAAGAGCAACCACTTGTCAACGGATGAGTGATATCCGTTGAAGAAGGAAAAGAAGTTGAAATTGAAAGTGATATAACTGTTGAATCTGTGTAGATTGATTTTAGATGTGGTGACACAGATCCTTCAATTATATCTAAAAGAATTTGCGGGTGATCCAACAAATCATCTAAGAGATGATGATCACCTGTATTTGAGTGGGGCTCCTCCCTGAGTTGTAAAGAGGGAGAATCAGGAATTGATGGGAATAACATATCCACATCCAGAGATGGTGATGAAGTGTTTGGTGATTGATGTGTGATTATTGTGAGAGAATGGGGCTGTGACTCCACATTTATTGGAGCCACATCAAACTGAGTTTCAGAAGGCATAGATACAGATGGATGTATCTGTGCAGTGTGTGCACCCTGTGTGGAAGATTGGGTTCTAGCCTTCTTTCTTCTAATAAAAGCTTTTGTTGGTGAGTGTTTGGCTTCAGTGTCCCTCCCTCGTTTGTTCTGTGTTCCTGGTTGGGAACTATTTTCAATAGTAACATCCTTTTGGGAGGATGCAACTAGGGATGTGCTAGATACCTTTTCAACCACCACAGCTTTTTGAGAAACTGTGGCTTGGCTAGCTTGGGAAGCACTTAACTCTCCTTCCTTATCCTGGGGGTTTCTTTGATGTTCACCCCTCCCCTCACCACTCACACCCTGTTCACTCCCCTCAGGGTTAATGGTTGGTGTTACAACTGTTGTCTTTTGAGAAACAACAGAGGTGGTTTTCTTTGTCTTTGATTTTGAAAGTTTAGTTTTGGTGACCTTGGTAGAAATCTGTTGGGGCATTGTCACAGATTTCATGGCCACACTAGAAGATAAAGAAATAGAGGGGTTGGAAGAAGTAGGAGTTGTAGAAGCAATTACCTCACCTACCTGAGGTGCATTCATGATTGGTAAGTATACCAATGGCACACTGCTGTTGAGATCCATTCTCAATAAATCTGCAAGAACTCTTTTCTCTTGTGCCCAGCACTTGAGTTTATTATTCTCATTGATTATGACCAAACCTTCAGCAACATGGTTAGCCAATAACATAAAGAATCTAGCATAATAGATGTTATTAGGTCTATTAGCTTTGTTACCTAATCTAGTACCCAATTCTAGCATCACATAGTTGCTAAAGTTAAAATACCTATCAGAAACAAGCATATAGAGCATATTAACAAGAGATGAAGTTATGGCATCAAAATTACTAATTTTCCCAGAGAAAACCTTTATAAAGGCATCCCCAAGAAAACTCCATTCTTTCCTAAGGCCTTTTCTTCTAATACTCCCTAAACTAGCAGAGTTAAGAGAATAACCTATGGAATCTAACATGCTGGATACATCATTATCAGTGTGTGGTGTCATGGCATTGTTCTCAGGTAATTTAAAACATGCTTGTAAATCATCACAGTTAATACAGTGATTTTTACCTTTGAGAGTGAAGGAGATAGTCATATCTATGGAGTTGAACTCAGCAGTTGTCCAAATCTCCTCAACTACTTCACAGTAAATCGTTGGGGCTTCCAGCATTGCATAGCTAAGTTTACAGTTTTTGATGAAGTCCATCATTTTGTGATAGTCTGAATGGGCTTCATTCTTTTCTACCAAAGCTATGAAATTGTTCTTCTCATAGATGAACCCAGATTGAGACATAATTTTCACGACTGGTGCCATTGTTGTGAGTAGAAATTGCAGAGAATAACTTGAAGGTTTTGCAGAGAGAAAATGGTAAATGCTTGAAATTTTAAGAAAGCGTAAAGTAAAAATGAAAAATCAGAAGGGCTTATATGCCTTTAAAAAAAAAATTAGTAAAAGATTAATCAATAAGTATATGTTAGTGAATTTCAGCCGTTTAAGAATAAACTGTAAGTATTCTAACAACTACCTTTAAAACCAATACATACAGATGTATGTATGAGTATCAACGGTTAAGAAAATAGAATCAACGGCTGTGAAACACCTGAATCGACTGATGTGACATTTCAACGGATAAGGCAAATTGTCATCCGTTGAAAGGTACTTCAGTTTTATCCGTTGACGGATAAAAATTCCAGAAATGTATTTGTCTTTCAACGGATAATGAATATCCGTTGATAGAGCAATTTTGACTTTCAACGGATAGGAAACATCCGTTGATGGTATAAACTTTGTTAAAAGTTAAATTTGTTCTAGCAACTAATATATTTCAGGCTTCAATTCAAATTGCAATAATGACATGAATTTTAAGAGTAATTAAGCATACCTAGCTCACTTACTAATCTTGTGAATGTTGATTCATCAAGTGGCTTGGTAAATATGTCTGCAATTTGTTGTTCACTTGGAACAAAATGTAGTTCCACTGTACCATTCATGACATGCTCCCTAATGAAGTGGTACTTGATATCAATGTGCTTGGTTCTTGAGTGCTGTACAGGATTCTCTGTTATGGCTATGGCACTTGTGTTGTCATAAAAGATAGGAATTCTATCAACATGAAGTCCATAGTCAAGGAGTTGATTTCTCATCCATAACACTTGAGAGCAGCAACTTCCAGCAGCAATGTATTCAGCCTCAGCTGTAGAAGTAGAGACTGAATTTTGCTTTTTGCTAAACCATGATACAAGCTTGTTTCCCAGGAATTGGCAGGAGCCTGTTGTACTTTTCCTGTCTATTTTGCAACCTGCATAGTCTGCATCTGAATAACCAATTAGATCAAAGCCAGATTCTCTAGGATACCAAATACCTAAATTTGGTGTACCCTTGAGATATCTGAAAATCCTTTTGATAGCTATTAAGTGAGACTCCCTAGGATCAGCTTGAAATCTAGCACACAGACATGTAGCAAACATTATATCTGGTCTGCTAGCAGTTAAATATAAAAGTGAACCAACCATGCCTCTATAACTTGTAATGTCCACAGACCTTTCAGTCTTATTTAATTCAAGTTTGGTGGCAGTGGCCATGGGAGTTTTTGCAGATGAACATTCCATTAAGTCAAACTTCTTTAAAAGATCATGAATATATTTAGTTTGACTAATGAAAATTCCATTACTAACTTGTTTAATTTGTAAACCAAGAAAATAGGTTAGTTCTCCCATAAGGCTCATTTCATAATTACTTTGCATTAGCTTAGCAAACTTTTTACAAAGTTTATCATCTTTAGAACCAAATATTATGTCGTCTACATAAATTTGAACAAGTATACTAGAGCCATTAACATTCCTAAAGAAGAGAGTTTTATCAACAGTACCTCTAGTGAAGTGATTCTCCAAAAGAAATTTTGATAAGGTTTCATACCAGGCTCTAGGTGCTTGCTTCAGTCCATAGAGTGCTTTCAACAGATAATATACATAGTCTGGAAAATTTGGATCTTCAAATCCTGGAGGTTGACTTACATAGACTTCTTCCTCTAATTTCCCATTTAGAAATGCACTGTTGACATCCATTTGATAGACTTTGAAATTGGCATGAGCTGCATAGGCTAGAAAAATTCTGATGGCTTCAAGTCTTGCAACAGGAGCATATGTCTCATCAAAATCTATTCCCTCTTGCTGAGAATAGCCTTTAGCAACCAATCTTGCTTTATTCCTTATGATAATGCCATTTTCATCCATCTTGTTTCTGAATACCCATTTTGTGTCAATAGGACTCTTGTCCTTTGGTTTGGGTACTAGCTTCCAAACTTGGTTTCTCTCAAATTGGTTTAGCTCTTCCTGCATAGCTAATATCCAATCTGGATCCAATAAGGCTTCTTCCACTTTCTTAGGTTCCTCCTGAGATAGAAAACTACTATACAGACATTCATCTTGAGTAGCTCTTCTTGTTTGCACTTTAGATG
Source organism: Apium graveolens (assembly GCF_009905375.1). Taxonomy (NCBI): domain Eukaryota; kingdom Viridiplantae; phylum Streptophyta; class Magnoliopsida; order Apiales; family Apiaceae; genus Apium; species Apium graveolens. Next base: position 174,177,803 of record NC_133656.1, read on the forward strand.
ATGCATCACCAATGATCAGTTCAAATGGATGATTCTTGGTCCATTTCCTTTGAAGTGGAAGATGTGCTCTAGATGAGGTGGCCTCAGTATTGTCATGATGTGAGACAGAGTGTTGACTAGTTGAAACTCCCCCTGAGTTGTTGGTCCTTTGCAGGGAACTTGGAGTTCTATCAACTGATGATGTAAATCGATTATCCGTTGATAAACTATGATCAACGGATGCTTCATTTAGTACTTCAACGGATGATACACCATGTCTTTCAACGGATACTGCATTATCCAAGGGCATGTTTTGAATCCCTTTTGAAGTGTTATCTCCATCAGTCTCCTCTTCACTATCATCACAATATATCTCAATGTTGTCAAATTTGAGTCTCTCATATTGTTCCTCATCTGTTAGTCCATCAATCTTTTTATCATCAAACACAACATGCAAAGATTCCATAACAATGTTGGTTCTTAGATTGTAGACCCTATAAGATTTTCCAGCTGAATAACCAACAAATATCCCTTCATCAGCCTTTGCATCAAACTTCCCTTTATGGTCAGATTGATTCCTTAGTATAAAGCATTTACATCCAAAGACATGAAGAAAGTTTAGAGTTGGTTTTCTTCTCTTGAACAACTGATAAGGAGTCATGCCTTTAGCTTGATTGATCAAAGAGATATTTTGAGTGAAACAGGCACAATTAACAGCTTCAGCCCAGAAATATGTTGGTAACTTTGATTCTTCAAGCATTGTTCTGGCAGCCTCAATTAAAGATCTGTTCTTTCTTTCAACTACCCCATTTTGCTGAGGTGTTCTTGGAGCTGAGAACTCATGCATGATTCCATTTTCTTCACAGAACAGCCTCATTGATAAATTCTTGAACTCAGTTCCATTGTCACTCCTGATATTCCTAACCTTCAGGTCAGGATGATTATTGACTTGCCTGATGTGATTGATAATGATTTCACTTGCTTCATTCTTTGATCCAAGAAAATAGACCCATGAAAACTTTGAGAAATCATCTACAATCACTAAGCAATATCTTTTTCTTGCAATTGACAATACATTGACTGGTCCAAACAAATCCATATGTAGCAGCTGTAATGGTTCATCAATTGTTGTTTCAAGCTTCTTTTTGAATGATGCTTTCCTTTGTTTGCCTTTCTGACAAGCATCACACAAACCATCCCTTGAGAATTCAACAAGAGGAATTCCTCTTACTAGGTCCTTTTTGACTAGATCATTCATTGTCTTGAAATTCAAATGGGATAGCTTCTTGTGCCATAGCCAACTCTCAACTGAACTTGCTTTGCTGAAGAGACAAGTAATAGATTCTGCATTTGCAGAGTTGAAGTCAGCTAAGTACACATTTCCTTTTCTAACTCCAGTTAGAACCACTTTGTTGTCTTTCTTACTAGTGACAACACAGGCTTCAGAATTGAAGGAAACTGTATTCCCTTTATCACATAGTTGACTGATGCTCAGTAAGTTATGTTTGAGACCATCAACTAATGCAACTTCATCAATGATGACATTCCTTGTTGAAATCAAGCCATATCCCATAGTAAACCCTTTGCTGTCATCTCCAAAGGTTATGCTAGGGCCAGCTCTTTCCTTAAACTCTGTGAGCAGGGAGAAATCTCCTGTCATGTGTCTTGAACAGCCACTGTCCAAGTACCATAGATTTCTTCTATTTCCCTGCACACCATAAAATCAATCAATTTGATTTTGGTACCCAAGTTTCCTTGGGTCCATTCTTGTTAGCCTTTCTCCTAGACTTCATTCCTCCTGCATCTCTAGACTTAGGTAACTTTGAGTCAACCTTGGTCTTGGATGTAGTTGGTTGAGGTGTAGGGTTAGTCACAGAATCATTTAGCACATTTGGAATATGATAAGGCATGGATTGTGCATACATGTTATTCCACATTGGCATATTGTATGGCATTTGAGGCATACTAAATGCAGCAAGATAAGGATTGTTAAAATATGGCATGTTTGCAAAATGTGCATAAGGATTCTGTTGAGACATAGTAGGTATAGCATGTAGAGATGATGCAGGCATGTTAGGCATGGAAGAGGGTACAGTTATGGGGGTTTTCTTAATAGATTTGCAATTAGCAGATAGATGATTAACACTACTACAATGCACACAGCTTTTTCTAGGAGCATACCTATCAGGTGTGTAATTGTTATGTTTGTTAACACCTACCTTCCCATTTCTGTTAGATTTTCTTTTAGTTTCCTTTTTATCTTCAACCATCTTGAGCCTATTATTTAACTGTTCTAAGTTCATGTGCCCTATATTCACCTTACTGACATCTTTGGATGTGCTTGCTTCTTCTTTAACAAAGTTCTTGGAAGTTGAACCAAACTTTTTGTTGAGTTTCTTTAGATTTTCACTATTAGAAACATCTGCCTGTTTTAATTGAGGAACCTTCAACGGATGCTCATTTTCTTCCTTCAACGGATAACCTTCATCATCCGTTGATTCCACATCCGTTGACAGCCCATCAATTAATTCCAGTTTCTTTTTGTTTTTATCCCAGGCAGTTTCACAGAATGATTCAATTCCTTGGACCTTGGCAATTTGAGCACTAACATCCCTAGATGTTTTCCAGGCTTTAATCACCTCTTGCTCTCTCTTTAATTGATTAGAAAGTATTTCTACTTTCTTAATAGATTCAGCTAGTTCATTCTCAACAGATATACAATGCAGCTTGGTTTTCTCTAGGTCAATCAACTTATCTTCTAACATAGCATTTCTATTACTTAAAAACAGATTGTTCTCTTTAATCCTACTATTTTCTTTAGCAAGAGATTTAAGAGACACACGCAAATGATACAATTCAGTAGACATGTCATTAAAAGCATCATTGCACTCTTCTTTAGTAAGTTGTGTTACATCAGTAGTGATTACCTGAGTTGTTACCTGATTGCTTGATGAACTAACTTCATTTTCCTCAGAATCAGCCATGAGAGCTAAGTTGACATACTCCACATCTTCATTCTCTTCCTCTCCATCAGCTGCCCAATCTTTTTCTTGAGTAATGAAAGCCCTTTCCTTTTTCTTGAGCAGATCAAAATATTTCTTCTTGTAATCTACTTGGTCAAATTTCTTCTTTTCAGAAGTTGGCTTTCTGCACTCACTTGCAAAGTGTCCACTTATACCACAATTGAAACACTTGAACTTTGATTTATCCACCATGTTCTTATGAGGTTTAGTGGCTCTAGTGTTTTTCTTAAACTTCATCTTTGCAAATCTCCTGGACAGAAATGCAAGATGCTCATCAACACTATCAAAGTCATCTTAACTGGAGTTGTCTTCATTCTCAGCAACTTGCTCTTTTCCTTTGCTTGATTCCTGATATCTTGTACCATCTTTGGAGTTTGATGTAGATCTCACAGTTTCTTGTCTGCATTCCCTCTCATTTTCAGCTACCAATGCAACTGAACTTCCTTTCTTTCTCCCCTTCTCCAATACCTCATCCTGTTCCAACTCTAGTTCATAAGTCTTCAAGATTCCATATAATCTTTCAAGAGTGAAGTCCTTATAATCCTGAGAGTTTCTTAAGGAGACAGTCATAGGTTTCCATTCCTTTGGCAAGGATCTTAAGAATTTAAGATTTGAATCCTTCACCTGGTACACTCTACCATACAGCTTCAATCCATTCAACAGCTTTTGGAATCTGTTAAATGTGTCATTTAAAGATTCATTTTCTTCAAAATGAAAATACTCATACTGTTGAATGAGAAGCTGTATCTTGTTCTCTTTTACTTATTCTGTACCTTCACACAGCAGCTGAACTGTGTCCCAAACCTCTTTGGCAGTTGAGCAATTTATCACATTATCAAACATATCCTTGTCAAGACCATTAAACAAAATGTTCATAGCCATCTTATCCTTGTGGACTTCTTCTGTGTCTTCCATTGTCCATTCTGCTCTAGGTTTTGGAATGGATTGACCAACAGCAATTGTGGCCGTAGCAACTGTGGCTACTTTGTGGGGAATGTGAGGACCATTCTCAATACAGTTTACATAACCTTCATCTTGGGAGAGTAGATGAAGGTGCATTTTCACCTTCCAGTGGTGATAACTGTCTCTGTCAAGAACTGGGATTTTTACTCCAATATCCTTCTTACTCATCTTTGTTAGATTCCAAGATCTTTAAACTCTTTGTTTGTCAAGAGCCTGCTCTGATACCAATTGTTATTTCTAGAGAACTAACAATGAGATTTACAGAAGGGGGGTTGAATGTAAATCTCAAAACTTTTTCAAGTTTTGGGCAGTTTATAAAGACTGTGTGTTCAAGATGAACAAGTGTGTGAATTGCTTTAAGCTGATACAGACAGATATATATTCAAACACAAATGTAAAGAACACAATAAACCTTTAAAAACTTTTCTGGTGGATTTGTTGTTCCACCAGAGATGGTATTTCAGAAATTCTGTGATCTAAGAATTTGATCACAGCTGCATCCTAGTACAAACTAGATAATTTTTCTCTCAAGATTTTTCTAAACAGCTCTGGAAAAATTCTTATCTAATTACTAGCTACTACTTGGTTTTTATATTACCAAGTTTACAAGTGAAGATAAGGATATATAAAATAATAAAGTAAGATATCCACTTGTTTCTTCTCCAGTTCACTCCAGTATTTTGTTGACTTAATGTCTCTTTATACTAGAGTAGAACGGCTGCTTTTTCTGATGTTCCTGAAATTAGGCTGCCACATTTCAGTTATCTCTGTTCACCCACGTGCCTCTGTTTGTAGGTACAACTACCACTTATCAACGGTTAATCAACAGAACATCCGTTGAAGCTTTCATCCGTTGATGCACTCATCCGTTGAAGGATGTTATCCGTTGAAGCTTTAGAGACATCCGTTGAAGCTTAGCTTCTCATCCGTTGAAGGTCTTTAAGTCATCCGTTGATACCACTTCATTTATACAAAATTACAAGGCATGATATATTTACAATTGGCCTTCCTATCTGCATATCTTCTAGTAGTCAACATGACTCATAGTTTCTCTCAACTTCTAAGAATTACATCTTAAATACAGAGACTGAAATATGCTACAACACTAGACTTATTTCTAAGTAAAGCTACACCATCAACGGATAGCCAAAGTGGTCTTATCCGTTGAGGCTACAGACACTGAATTTCTACTCAAGTGTTTTGTTAAACATATCATCAAACTAATGCACATATATTCCTAACAGTAACTATGGCAGGCACTGTAACAGACTCTATGTGCGCTCCTCGCTCTGTGTCCTGAGTATCATCTGTGGGTATGTATGGTTCCATTGTGAGTAATGGAATTGTGCTTGACTCAGTACAAGATGCCATGGCCCTGTGGCGAATTTCAATAGATTCATCCTGTTGAGAGAATGTCTCTAGTAACTGTTCATCGGCCATTTCAAAGTCCATATCCTGTTGGGAGGACAAGGATGGGCTTTCAGATGCCTCAGTATAAGTTCTTCTTTTCTTTGGAGGAGGCAGAGCTGAGGGTTCACTCACATTTAACAATGCACTACTTCCTATTAATCTTCTGGGTAACATTTTAGACAGTGGGGGAGAGGTTGAGATAGAATGTGATTCTGTGTTTGGCTCTATGACCTGGGATTGAAGCTGTGGTTCTACAACTTTATGGTCAGCCCTATCAACCACTGGGGGTCTTTCAACAGAAGTAGGAATGGAGTGAGAGTGAGGAATTACTACCTGTAAAGGAAGAGCATCTGATGTTGGAGGAGCCTGGGTGGCTTGAACCACTGGAGGTTGAGGTTGCTGTTCATGACCGGGAAGATTGAAAATAGGTAAAGGAATATAGGTGGCCATGAAAGCAGATACAAGTACTGGAGCTTGCATGAATTTGAAGGTTGTGTCTTGGCGGGTGTAAATCTTTTTGCTTACCGGAGGGGGTTCGGTTACTGCGGAGTTAGCAAAAAGGGCTTTGTGCTCAGGTGTGAGAAGATGATCTGCTATAAGCATGAGAAAACGAGCATAGTAACATGATACCCTACGATTTGTAGAATAATCACGTAAAGCAGTAGTGAGACGTCTCAAGAGAATGGGAAAAAGTAGTTTGCCAAAATTGATCCTTTGATTGAAAACAACCGCAAGACCAATATACTGCAGAGTGGAAGTGATGTTGTGAAAGTTGGATTTAGTGCAGTTGGCAAACACTTTAGAAAGTGTATCGAAGAAAATATCCCATTCAGACACCAAATTGGATTTTGAAAGTTTGGTTAAATTGATCACCCCCTGATAGTGAATAGCATGGAAAAAGTTTGTGATATCATTTTCAGAGGGTAAATTACAGAAATTGTCCAATGGAAAATTTAACGCCTGATTGACTACTGTTTCATCAACCACATACTGTGTGTTTGCCACGGTGAATGAAAAAGATTTTGAATCATCGGCCACAGTAGAGGTTGTGCAAATCAGTCTAAGCAGATCGACATTTAAAATCACATTTGATTTAATAGCAGAGCTAACAATCGAATGGTCATTTAAAAATCTAATCCAAGGCTTAAATTTTTCCACATCACATTTTTCCGGATTAAAATAACCAACCTGATTATGCGCGACAATTTGGAAATTGAGAGCCATTTAAAATAATAATAAGACACACACTCTCAGAATTTTAAGAATAATATTAAGAAATTAAAACAGAAATTAAAATTTAAATCAAAAATACCCAAAATCAACAAACACAATGATTAAAAAAAATTTTGAAAAAATTTTGGAAGCACTCCTGTATGTATATATATGTAAGTATATATCACAGGAGTGATGATTTAGATTGCTGAGTAAAGACTTGAGCAAAGGAGAATCAAAGGCAGTTGAAATTGTTTTTGATCGAAGAGAGAGAAGAGAGAAAAAAAACTGTTGATTTTTTTTTTTGAAAAACTGAAGAAAATGAACTGATGAACCTAAAAACACACACAAAAACATGTTAAGTAGTATAACTGGTATGACAATCGGATTGTCATACCGATTGTCATACCGATTGTCACACCAGCTTAAAGACAGAAAAAAAATAAATAAAATAAAACAAATAAAAATAAATAACTGGTATGACAATCTGATAGTCATACCGATTGTCATACCAGTACAAAATAAAACAATATAATTCTGATATTAATTTTATTACTGGCATGACAATCAATAGTCATACCGATTGTCTTGCCAGTTATAAAATTAATCTGATTTTAAAATAACCAATCATTATTACTAAAATGACTTTCAGCAAGACAATTTCAATTGTCTTGCCGATTGTCATTCTAGTATAAGAAAAAATAAGTATTAACAGATTTATATATACATGTGTACTGAAATGATTTTCAGCAAGACAATTTTAATTGTCTTGCCGATTGTCATTCCAGTAGAAAGACTATATATATTATTTACAGAATATATTAACAAATATGGAAAACTGAAGTAAAGTCTTATATTAATAGTAAAAATTCAGAAAATATTTACAAAAACAAAGACAATATTTCAGAATTAATTATTTTTATTTCAAAAATAGATTTCTGTTGAATTTTAGCAAATAAAATTCATAGAAAAATAATTTTAGAGAAAATAAAATATTCTGAGATATTTGAAGTTAACAAGTCGAGTAAATAAAACAGATAAGATAATAAAAATTCCATAGAAATAAGCAAGAAATATGATAGAATGATAAAACAAATTTGCAAATGAATTTTTCATTTATGAAAAATTCATTTGTAAATTCATTCAAGAACAGATCTCAAATATTAACTAAATTAATCACTAAAACTATTCAACATGCCCAATTTACCAACTAATCTGGTAAATGTGGATTCATCAAGTGGTTTAGTGAAAATATCTGCTATTTGTTCTTCTGTTGGAACAAAGAATAGTTCAACAGTACCATTCATGACGTGCTCTCTAATAAAATGATACCTGATGTCAATGTGATTTGTCCTCGAGTGCTGCACAGGGTTGTTGGTGATGGCTATTGCACTTGTATCGTCACATAAAATAGGAATTTTGTTCAATACAGAGCCATAGTCTCGTAGCTGGTTCCTAATCCACAAGATCTGAGCACAGCAGCTTCCAGCAGCAATATATTCAGCCTCGGCCGTTGAGTTGGAAACTGTTTGCTGTTTCTTGCTGTACCATGAGACTAGCCTGCTTCCTAGGAATTGACAACTTCCTGAGGTGCTTTTCCTATCAATAACACTTCCTGCGTAATCTGAATCTGTATATCCAACAAGGTTAAAACTAGATTCTTTAGGGTACCAAATACCTAGATTTGGTGTTCCCTTAAGATATCTTAAGATTCGTTTAACAGCAACGAGATGAATATCTCTAGGATCCGCTTGGAACCTTGCACATAAGCATGTAGCATACATAATATCTGGTCTACTTGCAGTAAGATAGAGTAACGAGCCAATCATACCTCTGTAGCTTGTGACATCTACCTTAATGGAGTTTTCACATGGTCCAAGCTTGACAGCTGTAGTTGATGGAGTCCTTGCTAATGCAGAATCCTCTAGATTGTACTTTTTGAGGAGTTCCTTGAGATACTTGGACTGACAAATAAATGTTCCATCTAACCTTTGATTTACTTGTAATCCAAGAAAGAACTTCAGTTCTCCCATCATGCTCATTTCAAACTTGTTGTGCATTAACTTAGCAAATCTCTTACAGAGATTATCATTAGTAGACCCAAATATTATATCATCCACATAGACTTGGACTAATATAGTATCATTCTTATGTTTTTTAGAAAAGAGAGTTTTGTCTATGACACCTCTAATAAAGCTATTTTCAATAAGAAATTCAGAGAGAGTGTCATACCATTTTCTTGGAGACTGTTTTAGCCCATAGATAGCCTTGAAAAGAAAGAAGACAAAATCCAAATGATTTGGATCTTCAAAACCAGGAGGTTGCTCTACATATACCTCTTCATCCAACTTTCCATTCAGAAAGGCGCTCTTGACATCCATTTGATAAACTTTAAAGTTTGAGAATGCTGCGAATGCCAGAAATATCCTGATGGCCTCAAGTCTAGCCACTGGAGCATAGGTTTCATCATAATCAATGCCTTCAGCTTGAGAATACCCTTTTGCTACCAGTCTTGCCTTGTTTCTTGTAACCACACCATCTTCATCTAGTTTATTCCTGAATACCCACCTAGTACCAACAGCTTTCTTGTGTGTAGGTCTAGGTACTAGTTTCCAGACTTGTTGACTTTCAAACTGATTGAGTTCATCTTGCATAACAATCACCCAATCTGGATCAGTTAGTGCTTCTTCAATCTTCTTAGGTTCCATCTCAGAAAGAAATCCTGAGAACAGACACTCATTTTGAGTAGCACGTCTAGTTCTGACTCCAACATCTGGATCACCAATAATCAACTCAAAAGGGTGAGCTTTATTCCAGACAGTCTGTCTTGGAAGATTTGATCTTGATGATTCGCCTTGAAATTCATTGTGATATTGTGTCCTACTAGATGATCCTTCAGCATCTCCCCCTGAGTTGTTGCCATGTTGACTTGAAGATTCTCCATCAGTAGCAGTGATATCTACATTGTTGCCAAAATTTCCATCACTATTACCTTGAGTATCATCAAGATTAACAGGTTCTTCACCAGCAACAACCTCAGGTTCTTGACCATGTTCTGATTCTGAATCTGACATATCATCAAACTTCAGTTTCTCAGAAGGATCTTCAGTTTGGATACTAGGGAGTTTAGTGTCATCAAATGTAACATTGACACTTTCAGTTACTTTGTGTTGATCAATGATATACACTCTGTATGATCTTCTTCCATATCCAACAAAAATACCCTCATATGCCTTTGCCTCGAATTTACCACGACGCTCATCTCCATCCTTGAGCACGAAGCATCTGGCACCAAATACATGAAAGTATTTGATAGAAGGTTTCTGTTCATTCAAAATCTCATAAGGAGTTTTCATGAAGTCTTTGTTGATTAGAGTTCGATTCTGAGTATAACATGCAGTATTGACAGCTTCAGCCCAAAAGTACATTGGAAGACCGGATTCACTTAACATCGTTCTTGCAGCTTCAATCAATGTACGATTCTTCCTTTCTACCACTCCATTTTGCTGAGGGGTTCTAGGAGCTGAAAATTGTATGGTAATCCCTTTGTCTGTACAGAATTCATTGAGAAGTGCATTCTTGAATTCTGTCCCATTATCTGACCTTATTGCTCTAACAGGGACGTTAGAATCTAACTCAATCATCTTGATATGATCAATCACAACTTGTGGTGTTTCATCCTTAGAGTGAAGAAATAAAACCCACGTATACTTGGAATAGTCATCAACTATCACAAGACAGTAACACTTCTTTGACATCGAAAGGACATTAACTGGTCCAAATAAATCCATGTGCAATAATTGCAGAACACCAGTTATGGAAGATGTGTTAGTGCCTCTGTGACTTGCTTTCTTTGACTTTCCTTTCTGGCAAGCCTCACATAGTCCTTCTGGAGAGAATTCCAGCTGAGGCAGACCTCTTACCAATTCTCTTTTTACAAGAGAATTCATTGTTTTAAAATTGAGATGAGAAAGTCTCTTGTGCCATAGCCAACTCTCATCTGACGATGCCTTTGCATAGAAACAATTGACTTCAGGATTGCTTCCAGAGTTCATGTCAGCTACGAACAGATTTCCTTTCCGGATTCCCATTAAGGAGGGTTTTTCACTTTTCTTGTGCAGAATCTGACACTTCAGCTTGTCGAATAAAACATTGTAGCCGTTGTCACAGAACTGACTAATGCTAAGCAGATTGTGTTCAAGTCCTTGCACAACATATACATTTTCAATGATAACATTTCCAGCTAGCAAACAGCCATATCCCTCCGTTCAACCTTTGCTGTTATCTCCAAAGGTAACCACTGGGCCAGCTTTCTCAACCACATTTGATAGCAGGGCTCTATCTCCGGTCATATGTCTTGACGGTCCGCTGTCAAGAATCCACACTACCGGTTGTACCTGTTTAATGCCCTCTTTTCTTGACGATGAGGTGCTTGCATCACTAGCCATGAGAGCAAGATTCCCAACTTCTTCATCTTCACTGTCAGTATCATCCCAGCTTCTTCCCTTTGCCAGGTAAGCCCTTTCAGATTTACTCTTCTAATTAGAATCGTAAGAGTTCTTCCTAGCTTGTTTTGGCTTCCTGCATTCTGTGGCAAAGTGTCCCAACTCATTGCAGTTGAAGCATCGAATGGTGCTTCGATCAACCATCCCTGTTTTATACCCACCACTGCTGGTGTTAGAGGATGAAGATCCACCTTTCTGGAATCTGTTGTAGTTGGACTTGTACTTGAACTTGGGATTCCTTTTGAATCTGACATTTGAGAATCTCTTGACAATCAGGGCCATTGACTCATCCTCCAATTGCTCCAGTTCTTCCAAGGAATAATAATCATCTCCTGATTGATTTGTAGTAGGAGGATCAAATTATGCTACTATCACATTATCTTCAACCTTGGAAGACTGTACCATTCTTTCTGACTGTTGAGATTGTTGTTGATATTGTGGTTGTTGTTGTTGTTCATCAGCTACTAGAGCAGTAGACGTGCTGACCACTCTTCCTTTCCCGTAAACTTCCTTCTGCTGAATCTGCTCCAACTCATAAGTCTTTAACACACCATAGAGCCTTTCCAAAGAAATCTCACTCAGATCTCTTGCTTCTCTTATGGCAGTGATTCTATGTTCGAGATGAGTTGGCAGTGTTAAAAGGAACTTTTTGTTGACCTCCCTGATGGAATAGTATTTACCATTATGTTCAGGTTGTTGATCAATGCATTGTACCTCTCAAACACTTCAGTGATTCCTTCTCCTGGATTGGATTTAAAGTATTCATACTCAGAGGTTAAGATTTCTAGCTTGATCTCCCTAACTTCCTCTGTGCCTTCATTAATAATCTCAATAGTTTCCCAGATATGTTTGGAATCTTTACAATTCATCACATGTCTATTCATCAAGGGATTAAGGGAATCTACTAAAATTAATTGAAGGCTAGCATCCAGGGAGGCTTCTTCTATTTCAGCAGGAGAGAAATCCTCAGGATCTTTCACATAAATTCTCGTTTTGGTGATCACCACATCATTTTCTATTACCTCTGGTTCAATAACCATAGGAATTTTTGGACCCTTCTTTAACACTTGGAAATATTTGGTATTAGCCACTTGTAAAAACAGTAGCATCTTCTTCTTCCACATAACATAATTTTCTTTATCGAAAAGTGGAATTTTAACGGTTCCAACTTTTTGTGTAGACATTATGAATTTTTTGAGTGAATAAAAAATTCAAGAAGTGAAAGAAACACAAAAGTCTAGGATCTAGATTTGTACGTTAATCAGAAGGCTCTGATACCAATTGTTAGGTCCCAATTTGTTTGTAGAAGGGGGGTTGAATGCAAACAATACCGTTTAAGCGAATAAAATGCGGAATAAAAAAGTGAAACAAAATTCAAGTTAAATAAAACTTTTATTAAACTTGAAAGGTGTTACAACTACGGTATCGGTTACAAGGGATTAATCTCAAATCAATTATTACAAATCTAGAATAAATTCGACATGAACTTTTTCTATTTTTGCAATTAAAAGATCAAATGCTAATTGCGATTTGAGATTAAGTTCTAGGGATTTTAATCCGCTAGATTGATACACAAGAACAAGATAAAGATTTCTAGTTGATTGGATTTAACTTTACAATCTAGAAATTTAATCTTGAAGAAAGCAGATGAAAAATGAAAATGTTTTGCCTTTGTTTTCTGCTTCTTTTTCTCTTGACTTGTGTGTTCTGTATGTTGAATAATTGCATGAATGACTTCTGCTGTGTTTTGTTGTTTAAGTAAACAAAACAATCTAGTTTACTCAGCAAGACTTTCGGCAAGACAATCAAATGAACTGGTATGACAATCCATTTGAACTGGTAGGACTTTCGGTGAGACTATCCTTTTGAACTAGCAAGACAATCCCAATAGCTAGTAAGACAATCAGAATGAACTAGCAAGACTTTCGGTATGACTATCAATTGTCATACCGATTGTCATAGTAGTTCAAATCAAATTGTCTTACTGAATTATTAATAGATTTTAATCTAATAATAATTCTGAAAATCCTTAATATTAATTCTGAATTAATTAATCAATTAATTCAATTAATCAATAAATTAATCTTTGCAGATATAATTTATTTTCTTAATTAAATTATATGACTTAATTAATTAATAGAGAATTAATATTAATCTTGAGCAGCAACCATTCTTCTGAAAATCTTCTGAAAATTACTGTCAAGTATGAATCAATTCCACCACTTCAATGTTGACACTCGATGTACTGTCTGGTTCATGAGTGACTAACTTCCGTGACGTTTCTTCAAGTCTTGACCTTGATACTCTTGATTTTCTTCAGACTGAATCATTGTAATTAATTGATACCCTGACGAGATCTCTGTCATTTGATTAAATCCACAATCCTGATTTATATCACTGAGGCTTGATCAATTTCTTGAGCTTCTTCCAGTGAATTAAGTCTTCATGTCTGTAGATGAATAATGTTTCTTAACCCTTTGACAGATGTTACTATATGAGATCTCTCTAACGATAGATCCACTATTTACTTATTACATTCTTATTTGAGTTGAGTTAAATCCTCGAATATACAAATAGGCTATGCCATATGCCTTTCAGTCCCAATTCAATCCATCAGAAATTTGTTTGGAAAACCTTGAGTTGGAAAATAGGTTTTCTAATTTCATTTTATCATTACTAAGAATATGAAATCATTCGGTCTCCTTCAAGAAACTCATTCTTAGATTCAATTTCAAGAAATCAAAGTTAAGGAAATGAATCAAGGATAAGAAGGTGCAATTCTAGGGATCTTGACTCAATGATAACAAAGTACTTAAGTTAGAAGAATCAAAACTGTTTCGAGGATCAATAGGGAATATGGTGATCAAGGAAGGTAGCATCATTACAAAGGATTTGTAAAGGTACTTATACGGTTTATAACAGTTCATGGTATGACAAATAATTTAAACAGGAAGATAGGTTTTAAAGGTTTGAATCAATAAGCTTATCAATAAAAGTTTTACAAGATCAAAGACAAGGTATCTCAAATCAATAATAGGGGTTCATTTTTTTTTACAGTTCAATACTCTACATGGCATGAACAATATCCTCTCTATAACTATTTACACAAGTAATTTGAGTTACTTGCCTGAATTCGCTTTCCTGAAGGTTGAACTACTGCCACCTAGTATACCTTTCCCTTTCCTAGCCTGAATGCCCTCACGTTCCGAATCTACAATCAAAACCAAAACCTTAATTAGTTTTTCAACTCTCGTCCCCGGAACGTTCACTCAATACGATAGCTCGACTATACTTTTGACTCGAACTATATGAATATAGCATATATACACACATGCACATAGCACATAACACATACTTTTCTCGTAGCCTTTATAAATACTCAATAATCAACTTATACTTGCTTTAATCTCAGCTACTCTTTAAATCATATGATTCATACACCACTAAATCTTTATAACCATAACTATCACTTATAGCTTTTAAAATCAATCAACTTAGCTCCCTTTTCTTTTATTCCTTAATTCGAACCACATACCATAATCAAACAATCAAATCCATAGACATTTACATATACATACCCAATCATTCTTTCGATTATCAAAAACCAAGTTTTGATCTTTAACTCTTAGGGCCTATTCGGCCTTATTACAAATACCAACCACAAAATCAACCAAATACTTATTTAGTTCACATAAACACATAACTCATTCAAAAACCCTTAAAGAATCATTTTCCTTTAATTAACAAAATTCGAACCATAACCATACACATATGTTTACATGCAATTCAAGTTCACCTCTTAATTAAATCAAACACTCATTTTAACCACAATTTCCGAATTACACATCAAAACATCACTTAATGATTCAAACCCTAATCAAATTTTCCTAATTAATCATGCATGCATTCACTTAACATCAAACCAATCTCTTTTAGACTCATTTTTCATTCGGCTATAACCATAAATCACAACTCGAGAACCAAACAATGACATGCATCAATAATTCTTCTTTTAAACCAACATGCAATCTCATTTCTCACTAATTAAATATAGTTTACACCAAGATCAAGTCACAAAATCCAATTCCCTTTTTATTAGTACAAAGGTCGAACCAAAACCTCAATATGCAACATTCAAATTTGATTTCTTAAGCATCCAAATAAATTACACAAGTCCAAATGCTTTTAAAACAATCATAAAGATCCTTTTATCAATCAACAACTTATTTTCATCATAAAACCAACTTAATAAACAAAAACCATTCGGTTTTAAGCAAAACAATACCTGCAACTTCTATTTTGATTCTCTAAATCCTCAACTAATCAAATCTCTTATTTACCACTAAGAACATGCATGAACAAGTCATTTCATCAAGAACAATCACATTTATTTTTCTAAAAATCAAGGACTCATTCGGGTTTTTCAAAAATAACACATACAATAATCAAAAAATGAGTTTTTGGTGTGGTAGAGCTCAGTGATTACATCATCACTCACCACCGGTTCACCGGAGTTCATCACCGGTGGCGGTGGCTTCACGGTGGTGCCCTCATTCGAGGGTGTCCAACCACGAAACCTCTGATTACTTCTAAAAATCACAATAACAAACACATGCAAGACATGATCATCACAAATTCACATCATCTTGATTCTATAAAACAAGAACTCTGGAAAACCGAACCTACACACACACACATATCCGCATGCAAGTACCGAACCACACATGGAAGTGGATCAAAGCTTATATATAGAACAAGGATGAAGTTATATGGAAGAATTCATAAAAATCAAGTGAAGAAGAGAGATGTACCGAGAGGAAAAGAGAGAGAGAGACTTCGAGAGTGAAAGAGAGAAGAGAGAGAGAGAGAAGAATGAGAAAATGGAAAAAAAGAAGAAAGAAGTGGCCGGGTGGAAAAAAGAAAGGGGAAGAGAATGAGTTTATATATAATAAGGGGGCAGGGGTAATTCGGTAATTCACTAATCCCCCTTTATTTTTGATTTACCTTCTCTTTTTACTCAAATAAGATAGAAATTGAATATTGAATTTATCCCTCTCGGAAAGTCAAAAATTTGTTGCGAGTGACAATTCTAACACGTAGATATCGAAATTATCTTTCCAACCATTACTCATAATAAACTTTTGAGCGTACGGTTGATTTTATACGATTTTTACAAGTTTGTGCTAATAATAGCATTTTATCACATAAAAATCAATTTAAAATGCACGATCACCAAAATAAATCCGTCTATCATTTTTAGAAGGTCTCTAGGACTATTTCTAAGATAACAAAACAAGTCTCATGCCTTTACCTTACTCAGATAATTTTATAAAACTGTGCGAAGGTTAAATAAACCTTATTTAAATCGAATAATTCCCTTAAATCCATAAAATATTAACTGATCACGTAATCACGTATACAGACAAGCAAGCACATATACTGACACATGACAACTCATGTCTGATCATAAAGATTTCCCTTTTTATCATTACTCCTCTTTTCGCGTATCGGGTCACGTTCTGCCTGACGGCCCGACGCTCGGCATTTCAATTACGCTTTACAATATTATTATCGACCGACACGTCACTAGAACACAATACTTCACTTAAACATTCATTTCACATAATAACACATATTTCATATTTTAAATACTTTAACCCCTTTTTGGGACGGGTTCCGTTCTACCTGACAGCCCGACAACACAGAACTCTTTAAATTGGAACGCGTCTATCTACGCTCCCAGATACTAATATATAATAAAGATAATTAATCATCACTTAATCACATATTTTATAATCACATCACATAAATCATACTTTATTGACTTAATTACGTCACAAAATTCTCAGTTGTCACAATCTACCCTCCTTAAAGGATTATGTCCCCAGAATCTAGTCTAGGCAAATAAATGGGGATACTTTTCTTGCATTTCACTTTCTAATTCCCAAGTTGATTCTTCCACTAATGGATTTCTCCACAATACTCTGACTAGAGGTACAACTTTATTTCTAAGTGTCCTCTCTTTTCGGTCTAAGATTCGAACTGGTTGTTCCATGTAAGACAAATCTGGTTGAATTTCCACTGGTTCCAATTCGATCACATGGCTCGCATCAGCATTATACTTCTTTAGAAGAGATATATGAAATACATTATGTAGATGTTGCATTTTCGGAGGTAGCGCCAATTCATATGCCACTTTTCCAATTCGTCGCAATACCTCGAATGGTCCAATATACCTAGGACTCAACTTCCCTTTTTTTCCGAATCTAGTTATACCTTTCCAAGGAGATATATTTAACAAGACTTTGTCTCCAGGTTCGAATTGCACATCTTTTCGTTCTCGATTTACATACTTCGTTTGTCGATCTTGAGCGGCAATTAATCTTTTTCGAATCAATTCCACCTTTTCCTTCATTTGTTGAACTAGCTCTGGGCCAATTAATTTGCGCTCACCAACTTTGTCCCAATACGTAGGGGATCTACATTTTCTTCCATACAACGCTTCATAAGGCGGCATGCCAATACTCGCGTGATAACTGTTGTTGTAGGAAAACTCAATTAATGGCAAATATTCGTCCCAATTTCCTTTGAAATCTATTGCACAAGTTCGCAACATATCCTCAATTGTCTGAATTGTCCTTTCACTTTGTCCGTCCGTCTGCGGATGATATGCCGTACTCATTTTCAGTTTAGCTCCCAAATGATCATGGAATTGTCTCCAAAATCTCGAGTTAAACCTTGGATCTCTATCAGATACGATAGATACAGGAACTCCGTGACGCATCACAATCTCATCCAAATATAATTTGACCAACTTTTCCAACGAAAACCTTTCATTTATTGGCAAGAAGTGTGCTGACTTCGTCAATCGATCGATTACCACCCAAATTGCATCATGATTAGACTTGGTTTTAGGTAATCCTACCACGAAATCCATCGCAATATGTTCCCATTTCCATTCTGGTATGTCCAGTGGTTGAAGCAATCCGCTTGGCCTTTGATGTTCTGCTTTTACTCTTTGACACGTATAACACTTTCTTATCCATTCCGCAATTTCCTTTTTTATGTTTAGCCACCAATAACTCTCTTTTAATTCCTGGTACATTTTCGTACTTCCAGGGTGACTTGAAAATCTCGAGTTATGTGCTTCTTGCAAAATCTCGTGCTTTAGCTCTACAACATTAGGTATCCAAATACGTGAATTAACACGATATATTCCTTTTTCATCTTTTCGAGCTTTGACTTCTTCTCCGGATAACTTATCCTTTTCATGATTCATCACTTGCTCTTGACAACATCGTATATTTTCCAAAATTTTTGGTTGAAATGACATCGCATCTATAGCTTCATCTCTAAATTCCGGAGTCTACACTTCTATTTCCATCTTTTCGAAATCCTTGATCAAATCTTCCGACGACGTTAACATATTCAACCTTTCCTTGCGACTTAGAGCGTCTGCTACCACATTTGCCTTTCCAGGATGATAGTTTATCGCACAATCATAATCTTTGATCAACTCTAACCATCTTCTTTGTCTCATATTCAACTCCTTTTGAGTGAAAATATACTTTAAACTCTTATGATCTGTATAAATCACACACTTTTCCCCGTATAAATAATGTCTCCAAATCTTAAGGGCAAACACAATTGTTGCCAATTCCAAATCATGCGTGGGATACTTTTGCTCGTGCGGCTTGAGTTGCCTTGACGCATATGCTATTACCTTCCCGTGTTGCATTAGTACACATCCAAGTCCTTTATACGAAGCATCACTGAATATCATAAATTCTACTTTTTCATCAGGTAATACCAACACTAGGGCGGTTACCAGTCTCTTCTTTAACTCTTGAAACCTTTCCTCGCACTTTTCCGTCCACACAAACTTCTCGTTCTTTCTTGTCAACTTTGTTAATGGGACAACAATCTTAGAGAAATCTTGGACAAACCTTTTGTAGTATCCGGCTAATCCCAGAAAACTTCTGACTTCCGTAGGAGTCTTGGGTCTTTCCCAATTCATTACAGCTTCTATCTTGGTTGGGTCTACTTTGATTCCCTCTTTATTAACTACATGAGCAAGAAACTGCACTTCCTTTAGCCAAAATTCACATTTCAAAAACTTAGCGTACCGCCTCTCTTTCCTCAGAATTTCCAAGGAAATCCTCAAATGCTCCTTATAATCTTCTTCCGTCTTGGAATAAATCAGTATATCATCGATAAACACTATAACGAACTTGTTCAGGTATTGCTTGAACACTCTGTTCATAAGATCCATAAATGCGGCTGGCGCGTTCGTTAAACCAAACGCCATTACCAAAAACTCGTAGTGCCCATATCTCGTTCGAAACGCTGTCTTGGGTATATCTTCCGCTTTAATCTTTAATTGATGATACCCAGATCTTAAATCAATCTTGGAGAAACACGAAGCTCCGTTTAACTGATCAAACAAGTCATCGATTCACGGTAGAGGATACTTATTCTTAATCGTTAACTTATTCAATTCACGATAATCAATGCACAACCTCATACTTCCATCCTTTTTCTTAACAAATAATATTGGTGCATCCCACGGGGATACACTCGGCCGAATTACTCCTTTATCCAACAATTCTTGCAACTGTGCCGCTAATTCCTTCATCTCGACTGACGCCATACGATAGGGAGCTTTCAATACTGGTTCTGTTCCAGGAGCCAAATCAATCGTAAACTCGATCTCTCTATCTGGAGGTAGTCCAGGCAATTCATCAGGAAATACATCAGGAAAATCTCTTACTATTAGAATATCTTCAATCCTTATGAATTCTTTTTCCACATCTTTAACATGAGCTAAATAAACTTTGCATCCTTGACGTAATAATCTTCTCGTCTCGATAGCTGTTAGAAACTTCTTCTCTTGCCTCATCCCTTTGAATATCACTTCCTCACCATCCTTGGTTCTTAACTTCACCTTCTTACTTTTACACTCTATTTGCGCTTCATGGTTTGACAACCAATCCATTTCTAGTATAACCTCAAATTCTCCTAACTTAAAAGGAATTAAGTCAGCAGAAAAGTGTCGACCTTCTATAACCACATCACAATCGGGACAAACCTTATTAACAATAACTTTCTCTTGATTTGCTACCTCTATAATCAAATTAGGTTCCAGAGGGTACGCAACATAATTTAACTTATCAAGAATACTTTCAGAAATAAAAGATCTAGTTGCTCCAGAATCCATCAATACTTTTACTCTTACTGAGTTTATAACGAGCATACCTGCCACCACGTTCACATCTTGCACCGCATCTTTCATTGTCATATTAAAGGTCCTAGCTCTAGGTTGAGCTGACGGTGCTGGGAGAGATGGTGGTCCAGCAATCCTAAGAACATTGGCCTTCTGAACAGGCTCCTTGCAATTTCTGGCCATATGGCCCACCTTTCCACATTTGAAACAAGCCAAGTCAGGTTTTCTTGCTCCATTTAGACACTCTGAAGAATAATGTCATTTCTGGTTGCACTTGAAATAGGTTACGTCCAATTTATTACACCTTCCCGGGTGTCTCTTCCCACAAACCTTGCATTCTTGAATCTAGGGTCTGTTATCCTTTCCCGGTTGTCCTACTTTCTGGAAACGGTTCTTTTGGGCTCCGTTACCGGGTTTAAACTTTTGAAACTTTTGGTGCTGACCTCCACCATTCCTTCCAAACTTTCCTCTAAACTTTGAACTTCCTTGCTCTTGCTTCGAGTTGTCAAACTTTCTTTTCCTTCCTTCATTTTCTCTCTTCGTAGCTTCACGCTCTCCTTCTACTATCATTGCCTTATGTACCAAGGCAGCATAATTCTTGATCTCCAATAATGCCACTTGATTTCTAATCCATGGCTTAAGTCCCTGTTGGAACCTCTTAGCCTTCTTTGCCTCCGTATTTACGTACTCAGGTACAAATCTAGACAGCTCCGAAAATTTCACTTCATACTCTGCTACCGACATATCTTCTTGTCTAAGGTCCAGAAATTTCATCTCTAACTGATCTTGCATATAACTTGGCAAATATTTCTTCAGAAACATTTCAGTGAACTTCTCCCATGATAAGTCCTTTCCTTCCAGCAACGCCTTCGAAGATTCCCACCAGAAGCTCGCTTCATCTTTAAGGTAATAACTCGCATACTGGGCTTTCTTGTCATCCTTAACTTCTGCTAGTTCGAATGCTTTTTCCATTTCTCTTAACCATGACTATGCTTTAATCGGGTCTGGAAAACCTAAGAATTTTGGGGGATGAACAGATTGAAAGTGTTTGAAGTTTCCAACTTTAGGGGCCATAGGTTGTTGCAAAAGCTGAGCAAGTCTGCTCATCATAGTGGTTTCTGGGTTTACTTCTGGGTCTTGGGTTGGAATTTCTTCTTCTTGGTGATCTGGTGAGTTGGCCATTTCTTACAAACCTGATTGAGAAATTATTTAGTAATACGATAACATGGCATATATAACAACATTTGATTATGGAATCTCTTTTGCAGGTTTTAAGCTTTACCCAATTTTTGCACATGCAATCCTATTTCTACATAATTCTCATATCAGTGTTTTTCTGATGGCATATGATAGGGTGTTACGGTTGTATGAAAACATGGTATTCAGAACATTTATACAAATCTTTAGGGTGCACGATAAAAACAAGATATATATTGGATTCACCAAACAAAGGGTTCATAAAAAGCTGGTTATCACAAGTTCAGAAATAAGGTACAATAAAAGGGTTAAACAGAGGAAAAACTGGAAAATATCCCCCTATCTACCCCTAACTTCTAATAACTAGTACAAAGTTCTAAAATACAATACAACAAATGAAAAGGGGATCCCGACATCTGACTAAGTATCCCAAAGCCTACCGGCACTGAAAACAACAACTACGGGCTCAACCAACAGTCCAACCTAACAACTAATCATCCAGAATCTCTCTCAACACGACCAACATCCAGCGAATGATCTTATGCAGCCTTTGGGCCTCAGCATCAGCATCACTAGTGGATGGTCCCTCATCTAATCTCCTCCGGGCAACCTGCTCCACCAACTGAATCCTAGCTCTCCACTCCTCCATCACTACTGAAGTCCTCTGCCTAGAGTCTCGAATCAACCTATCCACCGAAGCTCCCAACTCAGGAATACGGGAGTACACAAAGTCTCGTTCCTGGGCTAACTTGCCACCAACACTGACAGGCACAATCTTAGGCATCTCAGACTCTAGCTCAGGGGCAGGGGTCTCTGAATCTGGCCTCAAGGGTGAAATCTGCATAGGGATCTCACTACTCTCAGAAGGATCCTCCTCCGGATCTGAACTAACATACACAGGTTCCTCTGGAGAGGGTGGAATGGGGTCCACTGGGGTACCGGTCAAACTAATCTCTGAATCTGAATCACTACCACTACTGGGATCCTGAGAGAAAACACAAAATATCAACCAAGAAACAACGTTAGGGTCAAATAAAGCTTCCAGCTAACTCACACCCTAACTCTAGTTGTCATTTAGCTAATACACACTTTTCCTTAGACTATACCTAATAGTCTAACTCAACTCTATATGAGTCGAACTCTCTCGCGATATATAAATATATACCCAAAATACCCCAAAATACCCTTTTTAATCCTAACTTGTCTCAGGGACTAGATCTTGTAGCTCTGATACTAACTTGTGATGCCCTCAATCTCGGGGTTAGGAAATGAGGACCCACACACCTCTAATCTACTAATTAAATAAGCATAAACCCCGATTACCTATTAACATGATCAAACAGGAAAAAGTATGAGACAAGATTACAACTATCAATCAGAAAATATAACTTACAACCCCAAAATAAAATCAAATATATATAGTCGATCCCGGCTTGGAACCGACAGATAACCCATTGTATCTTTACAACTCTCTGGCTAAGCGCTTGCTCACTCAAAAACACTACTACCTGCTCTGGCAACCGGAAGCCCTCAACACGATAGGGACCACCAGGTACGCTCTTACGAGCAGTGCACCTAAGCCTGACCATCTTCTTGCTTAACTGCCATGGTTATATTAAAACAAAACATATGAGTATAAAACTCAGCAAGTAACTATAAAGCAGTTCTACGATATAAAACCCACAATATACTTTATCAATCTCAGGGCATTCTACTTTATCAGATCTAGGTGGCAGATTTATATCTTTCGGGCTATGAAAGGGTTATGAAGGAAAAATTTTGGGCTTTCAAGGAACAAGGCTCAAAGCAGAGGGAAAGCCGAAATTCATCTCAAATCATTAAAGGATCAAAGCAGATCTTTCAAATGGAAAGCGACAATCTTTTTATTATATGGAATCAATTGTATGATCAACAGAATTAAAATCAGGGTTCATGAACTATAAGCTTCACAATATCACAATCAACTCTTTTCAAAGCAATATAAACCATTTTCATTTTCAAAGAATCAATTACTGAGTAGGAAATTTTAATTCCTTTTTAAAATCAATAGGAACCCTTGATTGGACCACTTTATCTTTCATTTCATTATAATACGAGTGATCAGCCCGTATCGACCTCCATCCGGTCTTTAAGGTACTAAATGGCATAATTTTAGCCTTAAACTGGACTAGCCCCGCTAGCCTCTTACTACGACTGGACTAGCCCACTAGCCTCTTACGTCCCAATCCAATCCATCAGGAATTCGTTTGGAAAACCTTGAGTTGGAAAACAGGTTTTCTAATTTCATTTTATCATTACCAAGAATATGAAATTATTCAGACCCTTTCAAGTCGAAACTCATTCTTAGATTCAATTTCAAGAAATCAAAAATTAAGGAAATGAATCACGGATAAGAAGGTGCAATTCCAGGGATCTTGAATCAATGATAACAAAGTACTTAAGTTAGAAGAATCAAAACTGTTTCGAGGATCAATAGGGAATATGGTGATCAAGGAATGTAGCATCATTACAAAGGATTTGTAAAGGTACTTATAGGGTTTATAACAGTTCATGGTATGACAAATAATTTGAACAGGAAGATAGGTTATCAAAGGTTTGAATCAATAAGCTTATCAATAACAGTTTTACAAGATCAAAGACAAGGTATCTCAAATCAATAACAGGGGTTCATTCTTTTAACAGTTCAATACTCTACATGGCATGAACAATATCCTCTCTATAACTATTTACACAAGTAATTAGAGTTACTTGCCTGAATTCACTTTCCTGAAGGTTGAACTACTGCCACCTAGTATACCTTTCCCTTTCCTAGCCTGAATGCCCTCACGTTCCGAATCTACAATCAAAACCAAAACCTTAATTAGTTTTTCAACTCTCGTCCCCGGAACGTTCACTCAATACGATAGCTCGACTATACTTTTGACTCGAACTATATGAATATAGCATATATACACACATGCACATAGCACATATCACATACTTTTCTCCTAGCCTTTATAAATACTCAATAAGAAACTTATACTTGCTTTAATCTCAGCTATTCTTTAAATCAAACGATTCATACACCACTAAATCTTTATAACCATAACTATCACTTATAGCTTTTAAAATCAATCAACTTAGCTCCCTTTTCTTTTATTCCTTAATTTGAACCACATACCATAATCAAACAATCAAATCCATAGACATTTACATATACATACCCAATCATTCTTTCGATTATCAAAAATCTTGTTTTGATCTTTAACTCTTAGGGCCTATTCGGCCTTATTACAAATACCAACCACAAAATTAACCAAATACTTATTTAGTTCACATAAACACATAACTCATTCAAAAACCCTTAAAGAATCATTTTCCTTTAATCAACAAAATTCGAACCATAACCATACACATATGTTTACATGCAATTCAAGTTCACCTCTTAATTAAATCAAACACTCATTTTAACCACAATTTCTGAATTACACATCAAAACATCACTTAATGATTCAAACCCTAATCAAATTTTCCTAATTAATCATGCATGCATTCACTTAACATCAAACCAATCTCTTTTAGACTCATTTTTCATTCGGTTATAACCATAAATCACAACTCAAGAACCAAACAATGACATGCATCACTAATTCTTCTTTTAAACCAACATGCAATCTCATTTCTCACTAATTAAACATAGTTTACACCAAGATCAAGTCACAAAATCCAATTCCCTTTTTATTAGTACAAAGGCCGAACCAAAACCTCAATATGCAACCCTCAAATTTGATTTCTTAAGCATCCAAATCAATTACACAAGTCCAAATACTTTTAAAACAATCATAAAGATCCTTTTATCAATCAACAACTTATTTTCATCATAAAACCAACTTAATAAACAAAAACCATTCAGTTTTTAAGCAAAACAATACATGAAACTTCTATTTTGATTCTCTAATTCCTTGACTAATCAAATCTCTTATTTACCACTAATAACATGCATGAACAAGTCATTTCATCAAGAACAATCACATTTATTTTTCTAAAAATCAAGGACTCATTCGGGGTTTTCAAAAATAACACATGCAACAATCAAAAAATGAGTTTTTGGTGTGGTAGTGCTCGGTGATTACATCATCACTCACCACCGGTTCACCGGAGTTCATCACTTAATCACATAGCTGAAGGAAAGAGTTGGGATGACACTGATGAAGAAGACGAGAATGAGGATTTTGGAAACTATGCACTTATGGCTCTTGAGCAAGGAGAATCATCCTCATCAAAATCAAAGGTACCAACTCTAACTACCATTAATTTAAATACAAGCCAATATAAAGAAACTGTTGAAAAGATGAATGTAAAGATGTTGCATATCCACACAAGTTTGGTGGCAGCTACTGAGGAATTGAGTAGACTGTCAAAAATAAATTAGAAGCTTGATATTGAGAAGCAAGATTTGGAACTGCAGCTTGTTGAGCTTGAAACTATCAAGCAAGATAATGAATATTTGAAGAACAAGGTCAAGTGTGCAAGTGAAATAGAAGTTGTGTTGAGGGAAAAGTTGGAAAAGAATAAGATGAAGCTGAAGTCTTTCAGAAATGCATCTAAGTTGGTTGTATAATACCATGAGAAAAACAAACCATGTGTTAACATGACTATTGCTTTGGACTATGATACCTTGAACACCAATAAGAAAAATGAAGGTGACAAAGGTAAAGCAATTGCAAATCAAGATGTCCCAATTCAAATTGATTAAAATGTCATGTACCGATTCTTGAATACCCACTAGGGTAGAATACTCGTGTGGTATTTTATCAGATTTTGCACGTGATTATACTGAAAAAAGTTGATGCACCTTTGTTCAAGGCACGCGAAGTCAATTTCGGTGAAGAAGAGTTGGTCATCAAGCAAGAAATTACAGATGAAGATACTGAAAAGAAAAATGAAGACAATTAATATACAATATACAATAAAGACAATTAATCATCACTTAATCACATATTTTATAATCACATCACATAAATCATACTTTATTGACTTAATTACGTCACAAAATTCTTAGTTGTCACACTGATCATATCAAAAGGGATGAAAAAAATAAATTTTCAGGACCACCCTTTCTTTCTAGAGAGGTCAGGCAATTTCTGTTGAAAAATAGACCTACTCCGACACAAGTGCCTGTATATCCTGATGCTGGCACCTCTGTCATAATTCCTGATGCTGAGAATAAAGAAGTCACCCATCTTGTTTCTAACCCAAGCATTTCTTCTTCCAAACAACAAACACAACAAGCCTCTAAATTAGTCTAATCTGTTGTCTCTCAAAAGACATCGGTTGTAACAAAGAAAAGGCTGTTTAAGAAATCTGTCACATCTGGACAGAAAGCTAAACAAGTCTCACTAAGTGAGAGTGAGAAGAATAAAGATTGCTTTTAAATCAGGAAAAGAAGACTGATCATTAAAGAAGATTCTGAATTAGATGATCATATGCCAACAGGGTCCATGTCAAAAATCAAGAAGTACATTGATCAAAATCCTGATGACTTGATTGACACTACTTGAATCAAGGAGACAACTACTGATGCTAGTGCTCTGCTTGACAAGCTTCCAGTAATTGAAGTAACTGCTGAAAACAAGAAACTGCAAAGAGCCAGTTGAAAAGAAAAAGTGAAGTATTTGGATATATCAGAAAGAAGAAGAAGACTCAGCCTCTTGACAAGGATGTTAGTACACAAGAACCTAGGTCTCAAAGGGATTTAGCAACTGCAACACATCCAGTCACACAAGAACCATCTTCTCAAAGGGAAGATGCAGACACTGAGGCTGCACAAATCATTGTTAATATTGCTTAGAGTGATCTTCTTGCAGACTCTGTTCAACTACTCCAGGAAAAGCAAACTCATTAGGAGATACTATCACGGGTGGATGCAATCATTGATGATCCTATTTTTGAGAAGAGCACACAAGAACCTTCACCAAGCATTGCTAAAGCAGCTCACATGTCTCAGACTCCACAAGAACCATCAGTTTAAAGTACTGATGCTGGTCTTTCAACTTCTCATGACAGATCAAATCCTGATGATACATCAGCTCCTACTGAGAATCATCCTTCAACTGCACTAGCTACAATTGATGATCCATTACTAGTTGCTAGTTTGAAAAATCATCCTAATGTGCTGTTTGTTCCTCCACTTTCATCACTTCCACTTGAGGAATCACCTTCAGGTATTGCTAACTTCTCATATATTCTCATGTTTGTATGATTATAAATAGTCTCTTATTTGAGGTTACCTCTATTTATATGACAAACATACAACTCTTCTCAGCCATCTCTTATTTATTTGGTATATATGTGATTGAGCCTTTCTGTGAGACTGTGTGAAAATAAAAAAAGGAGAGAAAATGTTTTGAGTGGCAGTCTCCTGTACTGGCAAAAGGAGAGGTAGTTTTGAGACAAGAATATTATAAGTTTTTCTTTACTTATAAAGGTTCTTCTGTGAGAATAATATTACTCTTAAAAGTAATATATTGTGTGAAAAAGTGATGAGATCACTTGAAAAGAACAGAGAGATTTAGGTGTTACTATGTTTCTGTTTCAGGATCACATCAGCCACATGCATCTCTTGCAAAGAATCTGGATAAAGGCAAGGCAATTCTGCCTGATTCTGCACATTCTTCCGATGGCTTGTCTGACTCTGACAATGATAGTGATGATGATGATCCTGATACTGCTCAGCTTAAGTCTGCAATTGATGCATCCAAGAAGTCCAATGTTGGTTCTTCTTCGCACTTCTCTGAACATCCTTCTTATTACAATCCTGATGTTGAGTATTTCAGATCAGACAGATGGGGATTATAAATGGAGACTTGCAAATACTTCTATCTCATCTGCTGTTGGCCTGCAACACATTCATCGGGCCTATGATGAAATTCAAACTCCTGTTCTGAAGTTGCATCTTAAGGCCTCAACCATTTCTGTTAAAGGAATTCACTCTGAACTTGATGAAATGAAGAAGTCTCATGCTGGTGTCAAAGAGAAAATTGATGGGTTTTTGCTTCACACACTTAACTCAGCTGAAATCAAAAGTGTGAAAAATACCATCAAAGATGTTAAATCTCAAGACAGCATGACCTCTAGACTTTCCTCCTTGGAAGATAAGGTTTCTTCTATAGGTGACAAACTGGATGCTCTATTTTCACTTCTTTCAAATACTGATGCCAAAAAGGGGGAGAAGATAGTTGCTACAAAATGTAAACCAGATTCTATTCAGACAAAGGATAAAGATATTGATGATGACGGTGATAAGAATAATCTAGTTACAGATGATCAAATTGCTTATACTGCTCAACAACTTCAACATTCCAAGAAGAATGATTCTTCAGGACAAAGAAAGTCTACTGGTGCTTATAAAGCCAAGCACAAGACTACTGCTGGTGCTCCTGAGGATGATGATATTACAATCTCAAATTTAGCAGAAGCTAAAGGGATGTTCTTTCCTTACAGACATAAGGAAATAGGTGAAGAGATTGTCTTGTACTACAAAGACAAGAAGTTTGAGCAAAAGAATGCTAGGAGTGCTCTTGGATATATAACTGAAGAATTTCCTAATTTAACACCTGAAGAAGCAGTTATGCAACAAAAGGAGCTCTTGGCTCAAATTAAAGCTGAAGCTAACACTTCTAAAGGAAGAGGGAAAAGAGGTGGTAGATCTGCAAGAGCAAGAGGAAGAGGAAGAGAAAGAGGTGGAAGAACTTCTGGATCAAGGCAAGTGACTGCATTCAACTCTACTTTTCTGAATTTTCTATCCAGAGAAGGTTATGTACCTGTACAAGGAAATGAAGAAGATAAAGAAGTTCAAAATCCAGAAGAGTTGATTATACCAAGGAAGAAAAGATCATCCACTGACATTGATCAAGCTGATACAGCAAATCAGAATGTAACTCCTGATGCAGACACAAATCCTGAGGTAAAAGCAGATCCTGATGCTGTGAACCTGATAACTGATTTTAACTCTGAAGCATTAGATGAGTCAGCTC
The DNA here is from genome assembly GCF_009905375.1 of Apium graveolens. Lineage (NCBI taxonomy): Eukaryota > Viridiplantae > Streptophyta > Magnoliopsida > Apiales > Apiaceae > Apium > Apium graveolens. The sequence goes on from NC_133656.1 coordinate 174,207,330, forward strand.
CTTCTTCAGATATTTTAGAGGCTGATGAAAAAGAAAAGATTGATATAAGGAAAGTTGATCAAGCATACAAAGAATATTTGCAGAGAGTTTTAAAATCAAAGAGGGAGCTATGGCATAAAGCAGAAGGGAAGACTGTTGATTTGTCTTCAAACTATGCTCCGTTCGGCAAGAAGAATAGAAGATGGTAAGACATTCATGTATTCAATTATTCTAAAGGGCTCAAGCATGTTGAATTTGTGCCAGCTGGGTTAAGAGATTCTATCTCAAAACAGGAAGATGTTGATAAGTCCATCAAGAAGCCTTCTTGGGTGGTATACAATGAAAAATTGAAACTTATCAAATCTCAAACTAGAGGAGGCATTGGTCATTCCAGTATGGAGATCTTGGAATCTGATCTGTTGGATACAGATACTCTGACAGAAAATCTTGGTGAAAGAATTTCTCTTTCACATCTTGAGAAAGTTGAAGCTGTGAAGATTGTTCATAGAAAGATAAATGATAATGATGTCAGAGAAGAGATTCTGTACTTTTTCAGAGATGGTAAAGTAAAAAGCTTTACCTTGCAACAACTCTTAATGAAGACTGTGACAGAATTGAAATAAATTCACTATCTTCTTAGAGTTGAGAACAAAGTCACCAGAAATTGTTCTTCTATAATACTTGAAATGACAAGAAGAAGAGTCATGACAAAAGATGATAAATACAATGGTGATTATGTTCCTGAGTACAGAACTTATACTGGTCAAGAAATGCAAATGAAAAAGGGAGCTGCAGTACTACAAGTTTTTCTCAACAATCCTCAGTTATCCTTCAGCCCTGATCATGAAGATGTTAGTTTAAGTTTCATGTTGATTGGTGATCTTGAGATAAGTAAAAGCTCAATTTCTAAGTTAAGATCAACTATCTATCAGCTTGGAGAAGACACTGAAGAGAAGAGAGAGTTGAAGAAAAAACTTGTTAAAGTCCTAAGAGATAAAGAGGAAGAAAGATTGAAGAACTTTCTTGGAACAACTTTCAGTTATCTGAAGATACTGAAGTAAGCTTTACTCCTTGTACATTTTGTAGATTGGTTTTGGCATCATTGAGAATGAAATTTATGCTTCATTGCATTAAGCATAAATTGGGGAAGATTGTTACATATTGAATTCTCAATGATCAGAAGAAGCTCAGGATCTGGCTGTTCGGATGTCATCAGGATCTGATGTACCATCAGGATTTGGTATGTCATCAGCATTTATATGACATCAGTATTTGAAGACAGTCAGCATTAGAGGATTTGTTATGTTCCTTATAATGTGGAGTAGATATCTATTACGTCTGAGTTATAGGAATTTATCTGTTTAGTTTAAGATATGTATTAGTTTCAGTTAGTTTTTGATAATGCATATCTTAGATTAATCTGTTGTAGCTGTGAGTATATAAACACAGTTTAGGTCATCTCTTAGAAGAGTAACACTCGAGGATCATTCAACCTAGAAGCTCTCAAGAACATTAGTATTTCTTGAGAGGATTTTGTAACAGTTTTTATCAGATATATAAAAAGCTGTTATATTTTATTACTTGTTCGAAACATTTATACAATTGTATTCAACCCCCCTTAAATAATTGTATCTTTACTGGGCAACAGGTCTGCACTTTGTACTTTGAGTTTTACCTCGAGATCTCCAGTTTGGTATATAGAGAACTTGACATCTCGATAAGTATATTGGCTTATCAAGATCTCTAATCACTCTATAGTTGTTTTGACTTATCGAAGTCTCTGAGTTCTCCATAAGAGAATTTTGCTTGTCGAGATCTCTCATCTTCATGTCTTCACTTTTGCTTATCGATAACTTAGAGTTCTCAAGTGACAACTTGGCTTATCGATAACTCTGAGTTCTCTAGTGACAAATTGGCTTATCGATAACTCTGAGTTCTCTAGTGAAGAAATGACTTGTCGATATCTTCATTCTTCATGTCTTCAAATTGGTTTGTCGATATCTCTGAGTTCTCTAGTAGCTTTACCTGACTTCTTGATAAGTCATTATGGAGTTCTCGAATGACTTCTCTGTAACACTTAATATGTGACTTGTAGAGATCTTGACTTAGAATATTTTTCTCAAAATAGATTTATTCAACTCCAAACTTCTTCATAATTCTTCTGAGGCATGATCTTCTTGATCTTCTTCCAGATAGAATTCTTAGGCTTGATACTGTTTACAGAAAAAGAATTCAGTCTCCTCTTGTACATTTTTACAGACTTAAATATTTCAATACAAAATGCAAAATATAGATTACTATATAACTTATTTAGGGTTGTCAATTTGACTTAGTCTTTTTATTGTACAGGCATGTCTTGCACAACAAACAGGTTTATAAGATTTCTAATAAATTGGCTCAGTAGTTGAGTTTCAGTATGTAAAATTAATTTGCTCAGGAGTTAGGCTCGTAAGTTATTTTGGAGTTTAATATATACTAGTTCTATAGCCCGTGCAATGCACGAGCATACTATAGATTGTGCTAATTGAAACTGTTTTCGCTGTAATTGTTGACGATATATTTATGTTGTTAACTAATAAATGAATAATTATTTTTTGTGCATATGAGACATTCGCAAGAAGTAAATTATGTTATTATACATTTTTTACCACTTCATAAATAAATTGTATTTGTAATACGTTAATGCTTATAAATAAAAATAAATACAAGTGAATATGTGTGCATGGTGTTTATCGATCACTCTAATTTAGTGTACTAAAAGTCGGTTAATCGGGATTAATCGTTGTTCGGTAGAAAATCGAACTGATTAAGTGAAAATCGGGTCAAAAATCGTTTTTTTACGAAAATCAGATTAATCAGTCAAAAATCATGTTAATCGGTCAAAAATTGGTCTCATTGATAAAAAATTAAAATAATATTTAGAAAAATAAAAAACTAATATATATATATTTGTAAAAAAATTAAGAAAAAAAATAATTTCGTATACATATTTACTATTTAAATGGTTAATAAAATTAATAAGTTAGATCTTAAGAATTATGTTTACTTTAATAATATTTCATATTTTAAATTTATTTGTATAAATATTTATAAAATATATATATGTATAATCAAAATATTAAAATAATTATATATAACTATTTATAAATAAAAAGATATTAAATTAGTTCTGATTAATGACATGATTAATCATTCCGATTAATTCCCGATTACCAGAATAATCACTAGACAGTACATCCACCGACTAACTCTGATTCCCGCTTTTTACAATACTGCTCTAATATAAAATAATTATTAATTTGTTTTTAATCATTTTATGTGTTTATGTGCTCGAAATGTGATTTATAAGTCATACTATATAGGCAATGTCGTCAGTATTGTAAGTTTACTCACTGAATGACATATGGTACTCTCCACTCCAATAACTTTTTATTTTGGGATGTTCAAACAGATTGTTACTATTTTCTAAAATAGCATATTATCTATATAATGGCTCCAAAATTTACCCCCATTTTTTTAATTTTTCTTCAACATAATTCATTTTTTTTAATCTTTGTGTCTGACAACAATGTTAACAACCTACGAGACAGTGGGGGTATATGATATATGTCATACAATGATTAATAGTAAAGTATAAATCGTACATATATGTATAAATAATTTATTTTATTTTTTATTTTACTGAATTAAATATAATATTTCGTCATTTCATTATATTGGAGGACGAGATTAGATTGACGACAAATAAAAATATACGAGTATGTATGTGTGTATGTGTATGTTCTTGTATTAGTTTATATATATGTATATATTTATTGTATGTATCTATGTATGTATGTATGTATGTATGCACATTTAATTATACAACAACTGATAGTTTTTAATAAATGAATGACAAGGTGAATTAAATATTACATAGATATTAATGTAGGGGTATAATTGTCATATAAACTAATTTGCTCAACAAATACCATAACGATGTTAACAACCTATGGGACGATGAGTATATGATATATGTCACATAATTATTAATAGTGAAGTATAAATTGTACATATGAATATAAAATAGTTTATTTTATTTTTATTTCATATAATTTAATTAATATTTGGTCATTTATCGTATTGGAGGACGATGTTAAATTGATGACAAATAAGAATATATGAGCATGTGTCTATGTAGGTATGTGTGTATATGTGTGTATGTATGTGTAAGTATGTATGTATGTGTGTGTATGTGGGTATGTATGTGTGTATGTACGTATGCATGTATTAATTTATAATATTTATATATGTATGCACATTAATTATACTATAATTAATAATTTTTAATAAATGAATGATGAGTTGAAATAAATATTATATAGATATTAATGTAGGGGTATAGTCGTCATATTAATTAAATTACTTATCAAACTCCCATGTTGTCATAGTATCTATACTCTTTATTAATAAGCGAAACTATGTATAATTTGGTGCTAAAAGTACCAAAGTACCAAATTTTGGTACTTACCTGATATAAGTTGACTTCTATTCTTTATAAACTTTGTTTTTAACAAAAATCTACTTCCATTCTTTATAAACTTTATTTTCTTTGCAAACTACTAAGTAAATTACTAACACGAATTGACTTATATTCTCTGTAAACTTTATTTATTTATAAATTATATTAAAAATTTATAAAGTTACGTTAAATTAAGTAAAATAACATATATTCATCTAGCAAAAAAACATATATTTACTTTTATTTTGAAAAACTACTAACAACAAAGTAAACTATTAACACGAATTGACTTCCATTCTCCGTAAACTTTATTTTTTGTATTAGTTAGTGTCAATCTTAGTGTCAGTTTACTTTTAAATTGGATAATATTATTTTAAAAATAAGGGCGGGCTAAATTACGTGAGAGAGAACAGGGGCGGACGCAGACTCAACCCACGACGGGGGCCAAATATTTTTTTATACCAGGAGAGTATAAATTTATATTATCATTACTACTACATTAAAATAGAGATCTTCGCTCTTTCAAGTCACGAAAATCATCTATAATCGAATCTATGGTGATAGTACGAGCAATTTCTTTTTCAAGAAACAATATTAGACAATCTGTGAGATATTCATCATGCATTTTGTTGCGAAGCTTGTTTTTAACGAAGCTCATGGCTGAGAAAGATCGCTCTGTTGTAGCTGTAGAAACAGGAAGTGTTAGAATAAGAGCAATTAGCCTATACACAAGCGGATATATGTCTGCTTTTCTCGTCCTCTTTAGCCATTGAGACAAATCTGAAATTGTTGACAAAGTTCCAAATATTTAATGTTGTCGTTCATGATCAAAATGCTCGAATTGCATCCTTAATTGAGCCATCTCAAATTCAGAAAAATCTTGTGGGTAAAATTTCTGAGCTAACTTTAGGATATCATCAATCCTAATTGATTCTTGCATTTCTTTTGGATCTAAAGCAGTACCCAAAACAAGCAACTCAATTGTCTGTTCATTGAACCTGTTATTTAATTCTTGTAACTGAGAGTCTAGCACAGCAAGAAATATATTAACCTTGTAGTGATGCGCGATTGTAAAATTGTCTTCTTGATGTCGAGCTCTTCATTTTCTTGCAATATATTGAGCACTCAAGTCTGGTAATGGTATACTAACTGATTCACATAAAGCCTTCACATCTAATAGTAGTTGATCCCACCCTTCATCTCGCAACCTTTGAATTAATAATTTAGTCGAAGAAACAAGCTGCATTGCGCTTAATATATCTTGAGCTTTATTTTGTAGAGCTTGACAAAGCAAATCCGTAATCTCCAGAATTTTCCTCATAATATGCAAAATTAGAATAAACTGAAACGAAGTTAGTGCCTCGTATGCCGCATCTGCATCTGCACGTTGAGTTGGTATAACTCCATCTTCAATAATATTAAGCAAGACTTCACAAGTGGCACTAAACATTTTTAACAAGCTGGTAACTGATTTTACGTAGGAACTCCAACGAGTATCTCCATGCCTTTGTAAAGACCCAATCTGATTTTTTTCCTTTACCACTCTGAATCTCGTCATTTGCAAGAAAGTAAGCAATATTGGAAGCATGGGCAGCTTTCAGTTGATCATTACGCTTACACGAGGATCCAACAATATTGATTATATTATTCAACTTAGTAAAAAAAATGATGCACATGGATGACTTCTTTTGCAGCAGCAACTAATGCCAATTGTAGGCGATGAGCCATACAATGAACATAATATGCGTACGGACAATCTCTTAATATTAAATCCTGTAAACCATTCCATTCACCTCGCATGTTGCTTGCACCGTCATAACCTTGGCCCCTTATATTTTGGACATTAAGATTGTGACGAGATAACACATCAAAAATTGCTTCCTTCAATGTAGTTGCTGCAGTGTCTTTAACATGGACCAGACCAACAAATCTTTCTCGCACACAGTCATATTTGTCGACAAATCGTAACACAATAGACATTTGTTCACATTTAGATTCATCCCGAGATTCATCAACGATCAAACAGAATTTTGCATCGCCTATTTCATCACGAATTGCCTTATTTACCTTGGTTGAGAAAACAAGCAGAATTTCTTTTTGCACTCTTGGTGATGTGTATGTAGCATTTTTTGGAGTATTAGCTATCACTTTGGCTACTTTATCACTGTAAGAGGATATGACATTCAGAATTTTTTTTAAAATTTCCACTATTTAACGAATCATTGGTTTCATCATGACCCCTAAAAGCACTTCCTTGAAATGCTAGATAATTGGCTGCAGTAATTGAAACTTCCAATCTAAGTCTGTTCTCAATAAGTTGTTCAACAGTGTGTTTCTCAAACCTTTGAACAATATGCTGAGATTGATCCATAAGATCGTCACATGCTCTCTCAGCATTGCGGTGAAAAGAAGATGAGTCTTTGCCAATATGTGCTAGTAATGCACAATTTCTGCCATCCCTCACTTTTTTCCAAGATTGAAAACTATTAATTGTGAATGCATCAATTCCAGAAGGCCCGTGTTGCGGTCGAAAGAGGTAACATGGAAGGCAGAAAGCAGCATCCTTAGTTGGTGAATATTCTAACCATGAGGGAAAAAGCTTAAACCATGATGCTTGAAAACTACGCAGGTGTTTTTCTTTTGATCTAGGATACTTTGAAAGAATAATTTGATACGGGTCTGCCTTGATGTAAGCTCTTCGGATTTCATCACGTTTGTCAATGCCTTGATGTAAGCTCTTCGGATTTCATCACGTTTGTCAATAAGAGAATCTCAAATGGGAGGTCGTAATCCTGGATCCCGCTCCAATTATATCATCATTTCTACTTTTATCAATCCTTGCAATTTTATTGGGCTGAGCCTGACTTGCTGAATTTAAGTTACTAGAATTATGAACATTGGTTTCCTGATCAACACATTGAGGTCCAGATTGAGGCCGGGAAATTTCAACATTCTTTCTTTTGAAAAATGCTTCAATTGTAGTCGGTTTTACCATCTATAAATTATAATAACCATTAATCAGAGTCACATTGAGAATAGTAATCAAGATCAGAGACATATCTATAATCTTAAGAATAACACTAAAACTAGCAAGATACCCTAATTTCTAAAATCTGCTTATTACCTAATAGAATTATAAAAGAAATTAGGGGTTACAATACGAATAACAATTAACACATATCAAATTAACGGAGGTGTTGTAGAATTGTGTGTACCTTTGCCTCCTGCCTTCTTGTAACTTTAATGAAAAGATGGTTTGATATGTTGCCTGGTGGAGTAGTCCCGAGACCAGAGACCAAGCAGTGGAAATGTGTACGTGTTCTGTTTACCAATAATTGTTTTTTTACCTTGTTAAATGGGCCAACTTAAATTGGGAGGGCCCATTTTAGAAAATACAACGCACATATAAACAACACACCTGATATTACTACTATGGTGCTAAAAAAATGGGGGGACCAAGTGGCCTTGGTCTTACATTGGTTCCGCCCATGAGAGAGAGCATCTTGGTGGAGTCTCTCGGTTATTGAGCATGGTTGAGGGATTAGGCGGCAAAGAGCTGCTCGAAAGCTTGACAAACAAGCGAAAAAGCCTATATTCCTTTCTTTTTAGTTTAGGGTTTTAAATAATAAAAAATTACTTTAATAACATTTATTAACTTTTAAACTGAAAATTATTAATTTAACGATCATATTTGTTACTGTCCACCACAACATTTATTTACTTAAAATTAAAAAAAAAAAATTTAACAATAACAAATTTATGGGCCGTATTTAGATTATATTAAGTAATATTAAATTAAATTTAATAACATCTATTTACATTTAATTTGTAAATTAATTTTTATTGATAATTAGGTAAGTAATAAATAAACTATATTGAAAAGGCTAATTATAAGATATTTATCAAATAATATTAATTAATATTAAATTATCTAAAGAACGGTTATTTGGTTTGTAAGATAGAGATACAATTCGTTTCACATAAATAAAACTAATATGTTAGATTTTTATATCAAGTAAAACAATGCAAAACTAGAATTATACTGAAAAATTTCATAACTGATTCGATTCTTTTTAACCACATAACTATTTTTTGCAAGTACTAATTTAAGATTTGATATTAATATATTAATTTTAATTCGTGTTTCGCACAAATTATGAATAATTCTCTACAAATATTAATTCGATATTTTTAGTCCTGAGCCCGTGTTTCGGGTTATCAACTATCAAATACTAATAAGCGAAACCATGTTTAGGTTCCAAATCTTGGTACTCACTAAAAAATTATACAACTATTTTTAAAATTTTATGTAAAATTATACAACTATTTTTAAAATTTTATGTAATAAAATCTCAACTGACAAAAAATAACTTCTACTCTCTGTAAATTTTATTTTCCTTCAATTTTTATTTGTTGTTGAACATCCAAGCGTCAGTTTACTTTAAAATAATCGTATTAGTAAGTTAACATGTAAAATTTGTATAAGTAAATTATTAAATACATGCATATATGGTGAAATTTAAGAGTTGCACTTAACTTCAACTTTTTTAACTACATATTTTAACAGCATTTTATCTATTATATTTAGATATATATTTTGCACGGATTGTGAGTTTCAGTTTTATGCAAATAATAGTGTGATACTGTTATTTTTAATTTCGGGCCCGTATCTCGCACGGTTAAAAACTAGTATATATATATATATATATATTGAAGAAAGAAAAAGAAAAAGAAAAAACTAATCACAACTCACAAGCTTGTGACTTAAAAAAACTGAATTCATCCCATCAAACAAAATTTGGAGAAACTAACTTTTGGCGCCTAAAATCATTCAGAACGAGCTCTGCAATTTACTAAAATTAACAGCTATTGGAATTTGTTAACTTGTTCCCAATATGTTATAAACATATATTATATAATATAATTACTCATGATAACATACACCCGAGGACTATCATGTATGTTCAGGATTTCGACCAGCCCAGCTACACACCAGTGTACAGAATAAAGGCCTAGACAAAGATATAATGCAATCAGGAACCATTAGTAGACCAGTACAGGTTAATAACATTACTACTACAAACAAACTAACATAGTAATATTATGTGCTTTCTTTGTCATTAAAGAGAACTAAACAAAGAGTAGATAGATGTATAACCACGAGCAAGAACAAATGATAAAAATGATTTCAAAGATGAACTAGTGAATCCCAGGAACCAGCAAAAGAAGCAAACTGAATACCTTGCGATAAGTCCATAACAGTCAACAGGTAACCACAAGTAACACATTACAATCACTTAAGCCTTAAGGCATCAGATCTTCTGTCTCAATTCAGCGACACATGGCAAGTAGAAGCATCTAACTTCTTTGTACATGAGTTATACTTCACTAATATAGAGCAAAATATGGAGTACAATCTGCAATGAGTAATACGAGATCTGAACTGTGATATAGAGCTAGAAGTTTGGGACTCCTTCTTGACAACCTTTGCTCGATAATTCTTTAGAGTGAACTCAAATATGTTATCTTTTATGCTGAACACTGAAAGAACCACTTCGTGGCGAACATTTGGTTTAAACTTGAACATGTCAGCGTAATCCTCTCTCACTTCGAACCAAGAACTAGGATCAAGCTCCAGAATACGTGATTCTTCTTCACTTACTTTAAACTTGATACGTGCATCTCCTGTGCTGGCCAGTGAGAGGGGCACAGTTAAGCCATCTACCAGAAGATAGTATCGTGGAATCAGCTCCCTAAGCCTCAGCACAAATAGCACGAATTGGCAGAGTAGAAACGCTTGCATCGAATTATCTTTTTCAAAACTTATGCTAAATGTTGCGAGTACAAGCAACATTGAAGCAAAACAACAACTATACATATCTACCTTATTCTTGCTCACGATGTAGGAAGAACCAGCTCCGAGTAGATGAAGAATTGCTGCACCAAGAGCAGCCCATGCAAATCGTCTATCATAGGAATAGCACTCGATGAAAACAGTCTTACTCTGTTGAACCACAAGGTTCACAAAGGTGAAAGCTACACAAACATAATGCACAAACGTGGGCAAGTCAACTTTAATCACATTGCAGTAGTTTCTCATTGTGTTCAGTAAAGCAAGAGCCTGATGATAAAAAAATGTTAATGATCAATCACCTTTGATTAAAAAACCATTCTAAGAATCTTGCACTGGAATTAGCAGTGCTACAATCAAGACGAAATGTAATAAACATAGCTAATCAAACTATTAGAATTTTCATATAGCTGCTCCAAAATTGAACAAATCAGATACGATTTAACAAGAAAAGAGAAACATGCATCAATGTTCAGACTGAAATTTGCTAAAGAACTCGCTAATTGTTAACTGTGAGCCCCATTCAGAGAAAAAAACTTCTGGTTTGGAAAAATGAAAGGTACAATGAAACTTTACATACGTGTGACCAGAGGAGCAATTTCAGATTATAAATATTAATCATGAAGTTACTCGACATATTGCAAAATTCAGCTTATCAACATTAATAGACTAATAAAGAACTCGACCATTTCTGAGTAATGTAACAAGAACCAATGACTCACTCTAGATCGTAAATTGGGCTAACAATGAAAAACTCAACCCAAATGTCCAGCAGATTAAGCCATCATATTAATTGGTAGAAGAAGATATATAAGAATTTTCTACAAAATTCTTTGGCAAATACATGAATTCCATGAAACTATTCATACATGAAGATATATAACTATGAGTCACGTAAGCAGAATCAATACAGAATATCATACAAGACATCTGTAGAACACTATTCATCAGGCAATGCATCGGTCATTCTTCCAGTTTGGCATATTATTTAACGTACCGAAAAGAAATAATGCAGAAAACATACTACTAATCTCGCATTTTCCAACACAAACAAGCTTATTTTGACCATAAAATCATCATATGAAATTATTAAACTCCGTATATGTAGACAAAAAACTCATAGAAAAATTTTTTGGACTCAATTTTGTCCAAATTTTACATAATAACACAACAATCGCATAAAAAATGAGTCCGAGTACTCTGGCTAAATCAACCGATTCTTAGAAAAATGATATATTAAGTACAAAGCGATAAAATTATCACCTTATATAACACTAATTAGAGAACGTATAAATGTGTATGTGTTTTATATACATATATGTACCAAACAATGCGTATTAACACACAAAATGAAACAAATGCAGAGAAACAATCTTATAATCTCAGCTTCATCAAGCACAACACAGATCTGTACTGATTCATAGTGAAAACGTGTGTGTGAGTGAGAGAATATATATTATCACTATAACACCATATACGACACTAATTAGCTGGAGAATGTGTGTGTGTGCGCGCGCGAGTGAGAGAGAGTATGAGAGAGAGAGAGAACGAGAGCGAGAGAGGGGGGGAGAGAGAGAGAGCGAGAGAGATAGAAAGGGAGTGAGAGAGAGAGGGAGAGAGAGCGAGAGAGAGGGAGAAAGAGACATAGAGAGGGCGAGATAGAGAGGGAGAGAGAGAGGGAGAGGGGGAGGGAGGGAGGCAGAAAGAGACATAGAGAGGGCGAGAGAGAGAGAGACATAGAGAGGGCGAGATAGAGATAAAGAGAAAGAGAGAGTAGTACCACGTTACAGGGTAGAAGCTGAAGAAAACGGATCAGAGTGAGGAGCAGCAAAGCACAGCTTGATTCACTCAACATCTTCATAGTTACACCAGCTAGAGCCTAGGACGTCTTTTCGTCTTCTCCAAGCTTTGCTTGTGTTGTCACTTCCTAATACAATCAATAAAATATAAAAAACACAGCGAAAAATGCCATGTCCTTTTTGTAAAGTTACTGTTAGACTTAGACACACTAAATGAAAAATGCCAAGTCCTTTTTGTAAAGTTACTGTTAGATCCTGTAAATAAATATCCCAAACTTAACGATTCGGTGAATACACTCCCCAATTTTGATGAATAAAATGAATTTTTTATACAATTTGGTGAATAAATAAACAAGTCTAGTTAGGTTTTGAATTCGTTCAAGTGCATGATTCGTTTAAAAATATTCAAATTGGAACATGTCTACATTGGGGCTCCACTATGCAGGATCACATTTTGCATAGTTACAGTTACAGCATTTCGGAAAATGGATAAACATTGGGAGCATACCTACAAGGCCAGCTTGCACCTTACTCTAAACATGCCCTGTTACATTCTGAGGTCTGAGCCAACTATAAAGCAATATATTTATATTTGTTATAAGTTGATTGTCATGTAGTCAAAAGGTAAATAGTAAGGCTAGATTTGTAAATAGTAAGGCTAGATTTATAAGAGTAGAATTTTCACATTACATTTAATAAACATGTTGTTTGTATTGGCTATAAATAGCCTCACTTGTTACACATGAAGATGCACAAAAAATAAACAGCTTCAGCTTCTTCTTCTCTCTACTTTCTCTCTACACAGCTCTCTTTATCTCCATTTCTGCTCTATTTAGTTTTACAAAGGTTCGATATAATACTTTTATAACTAGTATTTTACAACACGTTATCAGCACGAAGTCCTGCCGAAACTGAGAAGGTATAATTTTAATTTAAAAATGCATATATATAAGTAGATGTGGTTACACCCTCTACATATAATTTTTATATATCTATGACCGAAGTAGACGTGGTTATACCCTCTACTAATAATTTAAATATATATGGCCGGAGCACCGCCTATTAAAATTATTTTACGGTACCATTTAATTTTGGGTAATACCGAAGTATAGTGGGAACCTTAATTTATAAATTGCATAACTATCGGATAATAACTTTTTGCCCCTAACTAACTTATGCAGGATTGTCCACTTTAATTTATTATTGGTCGGAGATAATCTGCATACGCAGACGTCCGTATGGCGGGTGAAAAGCCATTTGTCATTTTATATATAGATCTATTTATAATATCAATGATAATAATGATATATACATTGATTATTGCATACTTGTTAACGCACCCGATTAAGTAGGATTTTATGTAATATTTACATTGATGAATTAAAATTTAATAATTTTCGTGTTAATTCAGATTTAGTATGACAAATATTACAAGCTTGTCGTTCGTTTCCTTGGACATTTCTGGCGATAATTATTTATCATGGGTACAAGATGTAAAGTTGCACTTGGGTTCAAAGAAATTAAGCGATACAATAAAGGCATAAAATAAATCCACGGCTGAAGAAAACTTTACCTCCATAATTTTTCTCCGACACCACATGCATGAAGATTTAAAATCTGAGTACTTAGAAGTTGAGGATCCTTTTATTTTATGGGAAAATCTAAAGGATAGGTTCGATCACCAGAAACTAGTTTATCTACCTGCAGCTGAAAATGATTGGGCTAATTTAAGAATTCAGGATTTTAAGAGTGTCCGAGCATATAGCTCTGCTTTGTTCAAAATAAGTTCTAGGCTGATTATGTGTGGTGAGAAAGTTACGGAAAAAAGAAAAATCGATAAAACACTATCAACTTTTCACCCCAACAATATCAACTTAGCAGAGATGTACAGGGAGCGCAAATTTACTAAGTTCGGGGATCTTCTATCAACTCTCCTCGTTGCTGAACAGAATCATGAATTGGTGATTAAGAATCATCAATCCCGTCCAACAGGATCTGCCCCATTACCTGAAGTAAATAACATGTCATTCCAGCCGAATGTATGTGGAAAAGGGTATAGAGGTGGACGGGGCCAAGGGCGGTACCGTGGACGAGGTCGGAGCCACGGGCATTTTCGTCCATATAACAACTCTGGTCACCGGAAGTGGCAATCTGAATCACAGAGTAAAAGAAAGGCATCACGAGGAGGAAAAACCGAAAATGTTTGCTATAGGTGCGGCATGAATGGGCACGGTACACGTAATTGTCATACCCCAGATCATCTTGTTAAGTTATACCAATCTTCTCAAAAATCAAAAGAGAAAATGGTAGAAATAAATTTCGCCAACAATAACATAGATGATTTTCCGAGAATCACAACTGGAGGAATAAATATTAATGGTCCAAATGAACCTAACGAAACTCCTATAGATTAGTTTCATATAATTATTATAGTAGTGTGTATTGTGTGCTTTATTTTGTTTGAACTATGTAGTGTGTTATGTTCTTATCAAATAAATTATGTTTCTTAATTATATACAGAATGGATTCTGAAGATATATGCATTGCTGATTGTGGTACAACTCATACGATTCTACAGAACCAAAAGTATTTTACCCAAATAACCAAAACCAAAGCTCAAGTCGGAACGATTTCCGGCGTATCTAATATAATCGAAGGTTTTGGAAAAGCTAGTTTCGTCCTACCTAACGGTACCCACATACACATTTCAAATGCATTATATTCTAGTAAGTCTACTAGAAATCTTCTTAGTTTTAAAGATATCCGACTCAACAATTTTCACATCGAAACTACCTCTGAGGCTGATAGAGAATATCTTCTTATTACTTCCTCTAATCCTAGCAACAAGAAAATCTTAGAAAAGTTTCACTCACTTTCCTCAGGATTATATATAATGAAAATTAGAACTATTAAGTCACACAATGCCGTTGTTTCCAAACTCATAGATCCAAAATCTTTTACACTTTGGCATGAAAGATTAGGTCATCCTGGCGTCTCTATGATGCGTCGTATTATAGAGAATTCTACTGGTCATCCTCTTAAAGATTTTAAAGTTCCTTCCAACAATGACCTTCCATGTTCAACATGTTCTTTAGGAAAATTGATTACTCGACCATCCCCTACTAAAGTACAGCTTGAAAGCCCAATTTTTTAGAAAGGATCCAAGGGGACATATGTGGACCTATACACCCATCATCTGACCCATTTAGGTACTTCATGGTATTAATCGATGCCTCAACTAGATGGTCTCATGTTTTTCTTCTCTCAACTCGTAATGATGTTTTTGCAAAACTACTTGCCCAAATAATCAAATTACGAGCTCAATTCCCAGATCATTGCATTAAGTCAATTCGTTTAGATAATGCCGGTGAATTCACATCTGCAAATTTTGTCAACTATTGCATGTCTGTAGGAATCTCAGTTGAACACCTAGTTCCTCATGTACATACACAAAATGGGTTAGCCGAGTCTTTTATCAAAAGACTCCAACTTATTGCAAGACCGCTGTTATTGAAAGAAAAAATACCTACATCTATTTGGGGTCACGCAATACTTCATGCTGCTAATATTATTAGGATTAGACCAACTTCCTACAACCAACATTCTCCGCTACAACTGGTACTTGGTCAAGTTCCTAATATTTCTCACTACAAATTTTTCGGAAGTGCCGTATATGTGCCGATTGCTCCACCACAAAGATCGAAGATGGGAGCTCAAAGAAGAATAGGTATCTGCGTTGGTTTTGATTCCACATTTATAATTAGATATCTGGAGCCTCTAACCGGAGACTTATTTACCGCAAGATATGCAGATTATCATTTTGACGAGTCTATGTTTCCTCCTTTAGGGGGAGATAAACATTCAAACAAGGTTAATCCTGACATAACATGAAATGCATCAGGATTATATTTTCTAGATCCACGTACCGGTCAATGCGAACTTGAAGTTAAAAGAATTATTCATATGCAAAATATCGCAAACCAAATACCTGACGCATTTAACGATTCTAGAAATATAACTAAATCTCAAATACCTGCAGTAAATACTCCAGCTAGAATAGATATACCAATTCAAAAATCGGATACAAAAGAATTGGTTACAGAATCAAAGCCACGCCTGAAGCGTGGTAGACCGGTCGGTGCAAAAGATATTGCACCACGAAAAAGAAAAATAAAGAAAATTGCCACTGAAGTGGCACATGCTCCAGAAGAAGCAAATACCCCTAAAGTGGTATTATCTCCTGAAGAGATTCCAATCCCCGAAGATACGGGATTAAATAATCATGAAATTTCAATAAATTATGTGCATGATATGAAATTATGGGATCGAAGTAAAGTCATAATCGATGATGTATTTGTGTATTCCGCAGCATTGGATGTGGACATAAATTCTGATCCTGAACCACAAAGTGTAGATGAATGCCGTCGAAGAAAAGACTGACCAAAATGGAAAGACGCAATCCAAACAGAATTAAATTCATTGCGTAAAAGAGAAGTATTTGGACCTTTTGTCCAAACACCAATCAATGTGAGACCTGTTGGAAATAAATGGGTATTCATAAGAAAATGAAATGAAAAGAATGAAATTATCAGATATAAAGCCCGACTTGTAGCATAGGGGTTTTCTCAAAGGCCTGGCATTGATTATCAAGAGACATACTCGCCAGTGATGGATGTAATTACTTTTCGTTTTATAGGAGGTATGACATCTAAAGAAAAATTGGAAACACGTCTTATGGACGTCATTACTGCATACCTGTATGGTTCACTTGATAGTGAAATTTTTATGAAAATCCCAGAAGGGTTAAAAATGGATGAGTTCAAGAAACCTCGTCATAAATACTCCATTAAACTTCAACGATCATTGTATGGACTTAAACAATCCAGTCGTATGTGGTATAACAGACTTAGTTGTTATTTATAAAAGAATGGGTATATTAGTAACCAAATTTCTCCATGTGTTTTTATCAAAAAATCACAATCTGGTTTTGTGATTATTGCTGTATATGTGGATGACTTAAACCTTGTAGGAACAACTACAGAGGTTGATGAAGCTGTTATATACCTAAAGACGGAATTTTGAAATGAAAGATCTTGGAAGGACAAAATATTGTCTTGGTATACAGGTCGAGCACTTGTCATCGAGAATTTTCCTCCACCAATCTACATATACAGAAAAGGTTTTGAACAAATTTTACATGGATAAATCTCATCCATTGACTACTCCAATGGTGGTTAGATCTTTAGAGCCTGATAAAGATCCATTTCGACCACGAGAAGATGATGAAGAGGTTCTTGGTCCTGAAATCCCATATCTAGGTGCAATTGGTGCACTTATGTATCTTGCAAATAATACAAGGCCAGATATTGCATTTGCTGTGAATTTATTGGGTAGATTTAGCTCTGCTCCGATGGACAGACATTGGAATGAGATTAAACATATATTCCGTTATCTTCGGGGAACAACAGACTTTGGATTATTTTTCCCGAAAAACTCAACATCTCAGTTGATCGGATATGCAAATGCGGGATACTTGTCAGATCCTCATTCTGGCAAATCACAAACTGGATATGTATTTACATATTGCGGTGCAGCCATTTCCTGGAAATCCACGAAGCAAACTACAGTGGCAACCTCAACAAATCACTCAGAACTCATTGCAATTCTTGAAGCCAGTAGAGAATGTATTTGGTTGCGGTCTATCATCAAGAATATTCAAGAATCATGTGGATTGTCAGTCATCACAAGAAGTCCTACTGTCATGTTTAAGGACAACACTGCATGTATTGATCAACTCAAGGAAGGATATATCAAAGGGGACATGACGAAGCACATTTCACCAAAATTCTTTTACACCCACGAGCTTCAAAAGAATGGAGAAATTGATATACAACAAATTCGATCATGTGACAACCTTGCGGATTTATTCACGAAATCATTACCGAATTCAACATTTGGGAAGTTATGACATAACATTGGAATGCGTCGACTCAAGAATTTGTTACAACAAAACTTCGGAGAATGATTAATTTTTCCAAGGGGAGATTGTACTCTTTTTCCTTCGCCAAGGTTTTTACCCACCGGGTTTTTCTTTGACAAGGTTTTAACGAGGCAATTTATGATCCACACTATCATGACAATCAAAGGGGAGTGTTATAAGTTGATTGTCATGTAGTCAAAAGTTAAATCGTAAGGCTAGATTTATAGGAGTAAAATTTTCACATTGCATTTAATAAACATGTTGTTTGTATTGGCTATAAATAGTCTCACTTGTTACAGATGAAGATGCACAAAAAATAAACAGCTTCAGCTTCTTCTTCTCTCTACTTTCTCTCTACACAACTCTCTTTATCTCCATTTCTGCTCTATTTAGTTTTACAAAGGTTCGATATAATACTTTTATAGCTAGTATTTTACAACAATGTTCACATTTTTTGGTATTTCGACCTTTCAAATTCTCCCCGTTTTCTACTGAGAAAGTAAGAATAATGGGCACTTCTTATTTGATTAAATAAGAATATACCACTACACACCTATATCGTCACATGTGTGTTTATATTGTCACATGTAGGTAATATTTTTATTAATAGATATTATTTTATATTAAATATTGTTTATTGTGAATTTTTTGAACTTGTAAACTGTTTTATTTTACCTTTAATTTTATTTTTTAAAGAAAAAGCTTTTTAAATTTTTTGGGTCTTGTTTTTATAATTTGTAAGCTTTTAAAGTGAAGATTATTACAAATCTATATATACTATATTATAATAACCGGAATGAGATATAATTTGGTATACCCCTATTTTGGTTGGTTTGGTATAATTTGGTTACCCCTATTTTGACATTGAATTAGAACAAAACAGTATATAATATTTATCCGGGATAGACTAAGATAATACTGAATCGAGCCAAAATAAAATTAAAAGCAATTAATTCATAAAAATATCATGCAGCCCACATATTGTAAGTTAATATGTTTTAAAATGAAGAGTTCCATAAACCGACAACAACATTATTTTGATAACTAAGTCATTCAAATAGTTTAAAAATAAATACATATATATTACCCGATTAAAGAATAAATGAACAAAACTCTCAATTTTTATAATTTTTTAGTTCCTGTTTTCATAACTTTGGCATCTCTTATATAATGTGTGACTTCTATTTAGTATTTAGTACCGCTCAGTGTTTGTTTTGCAGTGTACCATGTTAATTTGCTGGCTTGGCAGTTCGTATTTTGGTAACTTTGGCCTCTTTTATATAATGTCGAACTGTTTTGCAGTTTATTGTGTATGTTTGCTCGGCTAAATTTTTAAATTCTAATTGTGTTGCTCAGTGTTTTGTAGTGTAACGTGTTTGCTTACTCGGCTAAGTTTTTAATTTCTAATTTGATGTGCGCGAGTGGGAGACTATTAACTAGGACATCTGTTGTTTTCGTAGAATAAGTGTTTATTTATTGGAAGGTGTTAAATCATATTTTTGTAAGGGGTTAACCTACCATACCAACCAACTATAAACATATTTACCCCTATTTTTTAAAAATATCTCATTATTTTTATTTTAATATCCTATTATTTGAATTTGTCAAAAAAATTATTATGTTTGAATATATATTAAACTGATTTTAAAATATTTTTAAACCGATTATATAAATAAAAATTTAGATCGAGTCTGAGTAAATAAGCTTTACAATAAATAAATTCGGATGTAGGCCTAAATGAATAAATTTTAAAGATATGTGATGTAATAATATATTTATAATAGTTAAATATATTTAAGTTAAAACAATATTTCAAAAGAGTTAAGTCATTCAAATGTAATTTTAAAATAAATGCATATATTATTGGGTCGAAAAACAGATGGACAAAATTTTTAACTTTTAAATTTTTTAGTTTTAAAAATTGAAAAGTTCTTGAATTAACAATATATTTTTTTGTTAATCTACTGGTTTATTGGATTCTAGGTTAAAGAGAATTTATGTACTGTGTTGTAGAACTTGCGTGCCACTAAAATACTATCAGCTCGGAGTTTTGTTGGCATTGAATAAGTGATAATTATATCGGCTCCTAGTTTTGTTTGTACGGATTAAATGATTATTTTTACAAAACCTTCTATCTTTATTTTGGGAAGTGTTAAACAATCAAGAAAACTAACTAATTATATCCTATTTTCAGTTTGCTTACAAAAATATGGTATAGAAGATAAACAGATACAACCTTTTGATTATATTTTCCAATTCTCTTAAATAAATTTTGAAATGTTTGATTTTTGATATAAGAGATTAATGAAAATTATTAAAATAAAAAATATAGTAGGTTATTATTAGGGCATGATGATGGCATGCAAGCGGAAGTGGAGTTCAAAGAGAAGTGCTCGTCTCGGAGTCTTGCAACGTTCCTACGTTTTCTTCTATTTTTTAATAAATATAAAATGAAAACATAGAAATTAATTCAAATAATGGAAAGTGGTATTTTATTTTTATGAAAGGCGTTAACCAACCAACCAAATTATCCTATGTTTTGCTTATAATTTTATAGTATTCAAATGTGTTAAACGAATATTTTATTTAACTTTAAATATAGTTACTTGAATTCCGAAAAAAAGGATAGTTAGTTGAATATTTGTACAGTTAATTTTAAAGAACTGAATTCCCGATATAAAGTTAGACATAGTACATAAATGGATTATTATCTTATTATTAATCATTTTTTAGTTTGAAAATATATCTCATATATTTTTAACATATTTTTATTATAAAAAGTAATTAAAATGTACATATATAATTTTTAAGAAAATATTGAAAATAGATACGCTTATATATAAATAATTTATATTGATATTACATATTTAGATAAGTTCGAATTATAATGAGTCAATGCATTTTAGTTTATTTCGAATTTGAAATCAGAATTCGGCCCATTGTTCAAAAAATACTCGAAATTTGACTACATGACCCAGCCGAAAAACATCATCACATTCTACGTTTAGTAAATTTAAATTACAAGCTCGACAAGAATATCTTACCAATAATGTGAATTTTTTTAATATCTTATGTTAATATAAATTAATGTGTTTGAGATCTTTATAGGATCAAGTCAATTGATTATTTATATTAAAATTACTAACTTCACTCGTAACGTGATATTATTTTTGAAATTTTTCCTGATTTCAAGAATATTCGAAATTTGATATGAGAACTCACGAGATTTGTTAAAAATACGATGATGTATTAAATCAATTTATTTTTCATTTTTCACTTTAAAAATACTAGCTTTTTAAAAAGAATTATTTTGGATAAACAATATTCATCGATCAAGATAATACTGTACAAATATTTTGAATTATTTTGATATTTTGAATTATCCAAATAAAAGTTATATTTATACTATATTATATCATTTGATTCAATACATTTTATATTGTTTAAAGAAAAAATATATATTGTTCAATAATTTTTGAAGGAATTAATTAGTTCAACTAAAATTTATAAAACTTTATCGAATTAAAAAACATTTAATTTTAGGAGAATAGTATACAATTATTTTAAATTATTATATGAAGAAATATTAGAGTCATAATGAAATAAACTTAAAAATAGTTTAAATAACGATATAATTATAATTTTTTCTTCAAATTCTTGAAAAAAATCACGAATATCAATAATAAGTCTTAAAATATATATTTTAATTTTATGTTATAGCCATGATTGATACTCGGTTGCGTAAAAATAGATATAATTTGTTTGTTAGTGATAATTTGAATACCATATTTAAATTATAGCAATTTATTTATTACATAATTTTAATTTTTGAATAATTATAAATGCATGTTATTTAAGCAATCAATTTTCTCACTAGATGTTAATAATGATTATACATGTACATAAATCAGATAAATTGAAACCATCATAATTTACTAATAAATGTAACATACAATAATTTACATGATAACACACACACATACAATAACTTGACCTTACTTTGTTAACACTAGTGTGAATAATAAATTAATATTTTCCCATACATACATACGTTGAATTTCAAAAACTAATATTTTTCATTCAAAACAACTTTAATATTAACAGTAATGTAAATTTTACATTATTGTATATTATGATAACAAGTCATTCTGACTTCAGTTATGCATCTTTTATCTTTTTAAATTGAGTAATTTAATTGTAAGTTAGTAATGAACCAATAATAATATAGACCAGTACATATAGTTTATTTAAATAAAATTCAAAATTTTTGGTCAACTATGTATTCAATATATATGTTAATTTTTAGCCTTTTATTTGTAAACATGCTTACGAAATTCTACAGATTAAGTTTAATCGTTTCGTTTTAAACGTACACTGACTATCTGTTTATATTCATTTATTAAATACAAATTATACCACACAAATAAGAATATATATATATATATTTCTTAATGAGCTAACGTTGTGTAATTTGGTAATGTCTTGTATTAAAATAATACACATTGATAAACAATCAATCTGTATTTGATATACGTCAGACATAGTACAACATTTACAAATAAGAAAACAAATAAGAGAAACTCCAACAACCTCCTTGCATATTTACTACAAATAATACAAATAAATGAGCTCCTAATTTTTTAAAAGCCAAAATTAAACCATTTCTCCAACAATTCTCCTTAAACTCACTCTCTATCTATCTTTTTATTCATTAAAGTCATTTATGTTAAATAGAGGGGTAAAAAATATATAATATAATAATAGTTGAGGAGGGGGTATTCAATCCTAAAAGTGAGCAAATATTGGAAGCTCCCAATGTTATAGAGAGGGGAGGGAGCTTGTTTGAGAGAAATTTTATCTCAGTTTCTTCAAAATTTGACTTATGAGTCTATATAAAGACAATGCAATTGCTCTAAGAATATTATCATTGCATAATACATAAAAAAACTCTAGAAAATGACTCGTGTCTCGGACACGGATTATTATGCTAGTTTTATAATAAGATAGAAAACAAGACTTTAAATTTGTTTCCTTCGGTAAATAAGTTCTTTCCTTCAAAAATTATAACAAGCATTAAGGTGAATAACAAAAAATTAGGTTCATAAATAGTTTTATAACTTTTCTTTCCTGAATAAAAGTATAAATATTAAATTTCAATTTTAAGAAACATTTTTCTAAAAAAATGTACTCGGAATTATATCTTTTTTATTTGTAGGACTTGTATTTTGAGAGAAAGAGTCAAGAGAGTAAACAAAACAGGAAGAAACTAACTTTGGTGCCTAAAATCATTCATAACAAGCTCTCTAGTTTTACCAAATTTGACGGCTACTAGTTTAACTATTAGGAAGAATCTCCTTAGTCCACTCTTCTTCTTAATACATTCTATATACATAATTATGCAGATGAAAAACATAAGGCCATCGACTATTATGCATGCTCAGAATCTCGAAAAGTCTGAGACCAAGGTAATAAATAAGGCCGGTCTACAACAAACGTTTGTTATAGACCGGTATATAACAAACACATTGGTAGCCGTTGGATCGGAGATTGGATGTCTGAGATTAAAGACGGACCGCGGAAATATTCAGCGGTTCGGGATAATTACGAAAATACCCCTAACCACGGACCGCGGAAAATTTCAGCGGTTGGTGACGTTTTTTGTTTGCCTTATCCCTATCAAACACAGACTCTCTCAAACAGATATAAACAAACACAGCAGCAGCCGCGCGGAAGCAGAAGCAGCAGGAGCAACGCAACTGTGAGCCAAAAACCTAACACAGCGAGCCAAAATCATTCCTCTTTCTCGCAATTAAGGTATATAATCGATTCTTTTATGTTATTTACAGTTTTATTGATATAAATTTATGTTTTTTTCTTGTTGTACATATGATTTTGTGTATGTAATTCAAATTTCTAGAGTTAATTAATGTATGAATTTTTGTGATGAATTAACATATGATGTGTAGTGTGATTAAATTTGATTTTTTAGAAATTCTAGGGTTTATAATTTGGAATTGAAAAATATTAGTTTTTCAGGATTTACTTAATTAAAATTTAATTTTGATTAGTTAAATTCATTTTTAGGATATATTTAATGAAGAATTAATTTGAATTAGTGGTTTAATTTGTTAGGTAACACACACTGTAGAGGGGGGTGAATACAGTGTATAGCACAGTCAAATCGAATTCTAATAACATAAGTAACAGAAAACAGACTTTATTCAAAGCAATAAATTCTGTTACAGTATGGAACTGTCCTCTCTCAGTGATGAACAAATATCACGAGAGCTGCTAGGGTTACAATGAATAATTTTCTCGATAATGATAACACTTATAGTGTAAACCCTATGTCTGTGTTTATATACTACACAGTTACAAGATAATCGCTAATTGATATGGAATATAATTCTGCTTCCTAAAATATATCAATCAGATATCTTTTCTTCCAAGTATTCTATTCTTTATAGAATTCCTTCTTCATGCATATCTCTTCTTACGTTTGTCTTGATCTTCTTTTCCTTTCAATCAGTCGCCTTCCTTATCTGAACGTTTCCTTTAAGTCCTGATATTATCTTCTGATAAATATCTCCTGAACCTTAAGTACTGATGACTTAAGTTCTGACTTCAGTATAAGTGCTGATTTCAGTTAAGTACTGATTTGTCCTGTTTAAGTAAGATCTGAAAACTAAACATAAATCATATTAGACATGACATTATCAAATATATCTAACAATCTCCCCCAACTTGTAAATTAGCATAATATACAAGTTAACAGATATTTGATGATGTCAAAAGCATTAAGTACAAATGCATGAGAATTTGATTAGATAACTACAACTTACAGTCCTTAAAGCTTTACCAACTTTAACTTCTGATAACAACTTCAGTCTGTATTCATATCAGAATTTGAGCAGTTATAGATCTTGACTTGGCTTCACTTTCTGATCTCTCTGATGTCAGGAATTGTTCTGAGATAGTTCTTTAACAAACATCTCTCAGCATATCTGAGTTCATCAATCATCCTCCTTTTAGCATCTTTAAGTTCTGCAGAATATTCACCAGTTTAAAAGATTGCAGCCCTGAGATCATTAATTTTAGCTTTCCTTATGTCCTGATCCAGTCTGATCAAATACGCCTTGTCAGACTCAAGATTGAATTCCACAGCCTTGTAACCCAGAAAGGTAGTTATAATCTTAGCAGAGTTAGGCTTCATCTCAACAATATCACCCTTGTGATCTCTGTACTTTGGAAGATATGTGATGTCAGACTTTACAGAATAAAGCCTTTTCTGTCTCTGAATTTGACTCTTCAAATAGTTTGCAGCACTTTCTGTTATTTTGTCATTCACTTGAAGTAAGAATAATACATGTTCCAATTCTTCAAAATACTTCAGTGGAATGGCATTTCCCCTTATATGATAAACCCTACCATCTGTCATGAAGTACAACAAGATGTGTTCTCTCAAGTAGGTATGGTACACCATCTGTACAGATTCTAGTTGATTCAAACTTTCAGGAGTTGCTCCAATACCTGGTTCACTTAAGGAAGTTGGATCATTGGTTGTGTTCTGTATTCTTCTTTCATCAGCACTACCCAATCCAGATTTATCTCTTGCTTCCTTTCCAGTAACCACTCTTGCTTCAAAACCACTTACAGCAGTCTTCAAAGGTTGAGTCTGTTTGGCTTTGGTGAATCCTGGTAGGAGTAACTTTGAAGGTTTAACATGAGCAATGTCAGAGGTTTCCTTTGATTTATCTTCTGATATCAAGTTAACTTGAGCTATGTCAGAGGTTACTTGCTTCTTTGAGATATCAGAACTAACTATATCTTGACTCTGAACAACTTGAGTCAATTCAGAGGTTGTCTTAGAAATTTTTCTTGAAGTCAGAGCAAGATCAACATCTTCAACAGTAATTTCTTCATCCATAGGAGGCACATAAACCTTGATAGGTTCACCAACTTTCTCTTTGCCCTTAGACCTTGGATCTATCTGTAATTGTGATTTAGCCTTGGTTGCTTCAGAATTTGTTCTTTCTTTTATCACAATGTCTTTGGCCTTTGGAAGTTTCTTTTTACCAACAAAAGCTTCAGATTTATATTTGACTTTTTCTGACTTAAGTCTAGCTTCTTCTTCCATCAGACTCTCAAAGTCCATTCCTGGATTTTCTTTCAGAAATAGCTGTCTTGATATTTCTTCATCAAGATCCAAAAGTTCATCAGAACTTATCCTTTTACCAGTAGCAGAAGTAATTCTTTTTCCAGCATCAGAACTTGTCCTGTGACTTGTAATTTCAGCTCTTCTTGATGAGAAACTTCTACCTTGACCATGGCCTCCACCCATTCCAGAGTTTCCCTGGTCATCTTTTTCATCATCCTTCCTCTTCAGTGTCTTAACAGTTTTGTATTTGGATTTAATTACTTTCTCCCCCTTTTTGGCATCAACAGGTAAGAGAAGAGAGACAAGCAATTCCATTGAGGCTTGGATTTCATCGAGTTGAGATTGCTGAGAAGCATGATTTTTGAAAATATCATCAATCTGAGACTGTTGCTTCTCTTGGGTCTTCTCAATGTAAGCAACTCTGTCAAAGGTAGGTTGGAAGAATTTTTTCTTATCAATTTTCTGAGTCATTTCTTGCTTGAGCAATTCTTCCTGAATTTTATGTAACTCAGCATGAGTTGTTGAATGGAGACCGTGAAGATGTCTAGTACTCAATGCAGTGACTCGAAGCTGTGTCTTGAAATCATCATTAATTAACATTTCATCAGCTTTTGCCAAGTGCTCAGCAAGAATCTTTTCAGATGGAACAAAGGTAACTGAGTTCCATTCCTTATTCCACTCCTGTCCTCTAGGAGTTTCACTCCAAGGTACTGGTGCTGCTCTTGTAACAAACTTCTTAACTAGTTCAGATTTATGAACAGTTTGTTGAGGTGCATGTCCTGAAGGACCAGCTTCATCAGCATCTGCATTAATAGCAGCATCACCAGTAGTATCAGCATTTGAAGCATCAGAACTGACAGAATCAGCATCTTCTGATAAAACAACAGTATGAGAAGCAATTGAGGCTTCAGCATCATCCTCTAAGTGCTGATCTGTTTCCAAGTTCTGATCAGCAGCCATATCCTGATGCTCACCTATATTATGATCATCAACATCTAGATGCAGAGAAGGTGTTGTAGACAATTCTGGAGTTTGAGTAGCATTAGTAAAAGGTGTTGTTGATGGATTAGTTGTTGTTGGAGCTTCTAAGTAGAGAACCTCAGGCACAACCAGGTTGTGAATATCAATTTCAGCACTTGTGTCTGGGTCTACAGGAGATACAGTTTCATGTACAGGAGACACAGATGGTGTGTTTGCCTTGTCTGTAGCAGCTTCCTGAGTTGGGGACAATGGAGAGGGAGATGCAGTAGCTTCAGCAAATTCTAGCTCTTTTGAGATCAGAGATTCCTGATCTCCTTCCTTAGCTGCTGCTTCCTCATCATCTGAAGCTGGCCTTTTAGCTCTCTGTTTCTTGTATCTCTTTGAAGGTGGGGATTCCTTGGGAGGTTCAGCATAAGTCATTCTTCTAAGCCTTTTGAGAAGCTTAGATCCCCCAATTCCAGAATCCTTCTGAGAAGGGACCTTCTCAGCTTCTTTAACAACAGGTTCTGATGCGGAAACCTGTTCCTCACTATCAGACTCATCTCTCAGAATAATCCTCCTTCTCTTCTATGGTGTCCGAGGGACAGTCTTTGTCCTTTTGGGCTTGGAAGATGAAGGCTTCACAATATGTGCTAATGATGAAGGTTGAGTTATATGTGAAGGTTTGAGATGTATTATGATAGAGGATTGAGGTATAGATGTATGAGTGGTATGTTCTAATGGTTGTTGTGGTATTTGGGATGTGGTGGTAGGTTGTACATCAGAATAAACAGATCTATAGGTTTGAGGATCAGCATTTACCAGGATCTGTTTTACAGACTGAGGAATCTGTAAAGGTCTAACCATCATTTTCTTAAGGTCAACATTTACCAAGTCATTAAAAGCACGTTTTGCAAGTTTAAAAGGTGGAAATAAAGAACTGGCTAGTTGAGGGTCATCAGCACAGCAAAAGGTATATATAAGCTAACAGAATCTAGCAAAGTAAACTATATTTCTATCCTCTGTCATCCTATCCCCAATAAATCCTAGTACAGCACTTGCAAAATCAAAATGAGTTTGGTTAATAATAGCATACCCGATGTGCTGACTCATTATTGGAATGGCATCAAAGTTGGAACACTTATTCCCGAAGGTTTTAGTGATACAGTCGAATAAAAAGCTCCATTCCTTTCTGATATGTGCTCGTTTCAACTGTCCAAGCTTAGCCAAACTCTTCTCATACCCCAAATTGGCCATGAGCTGCTGTAGAACTGGTTCCTCCGGTGTTGAGAAAATGCAGTCTTCTGGTAAATGTAGAGCTTTACGAATTGTTCCAGGAGTTACCAGATGTTCAACATCATTGACTTCAAAAACAATGCTGGGAGTACCAGTAGCACCACCATTATCAAAATGCCCAGTCCGCCAAAACGTCAGAACTTGTTGGCTGGAAATGACTTGAGGCTGGGTCAACGCATACCCAATTTCACTGTGTGCCAGAAAATCTTGCACAAAGTGCAACTCAGATGGAGCTTTATCATGATTTAGGATTGCAACATAGTTGTTGGGAACGAACTAGGCTCCATCTATAATCAAATCCTTAGGTGCCATGAGAAAAAAAATTGAGAATTAAGGTTGCCTGTAAGGTATTTGATAAAATGTCTGTATGAAAACCAACGTCAGGAGATGAGAGAGAGTAAAAGTAAAGAAAGAGAGATAAAGTGTAAAAGTAAATAAAAGATTGTATAATCTTCTCTCTCTCTTACTTATACATGGTTAAAAAAAATAACCGTTGGACACCTGTGAGACATGCAGCAATAATGAATAGTTAATGGGCACGGGAAAACAGTATTCATTACTTATCACATGCAGTTTTTCAAGGAAAAACCGTTCCACTTACTAAGTAATCCCATTAATTGAGGTAAGTCAGTTTTAATTCAAAATTTAAACTGTTCCCACTTATTTAATTATTTTCACTGCAAAACCAATATTCTGTAAAAATATTCAAGTGTGAGAATGACCAAAAAAATAAATCAAGTAAACAAGTACTGATATTTTAAAATCAGAACTTAATTTATATCAGTAATTAAAATGGTCATCAGAATATGGATATATCAGGATTTAAAAATGCAGCAGAATTTAAAAAATCTCAGAGATAAAATCTTGCAAAAATATAAAATTCCATTAATATATTAAGAGAATACATTCATGAAATTGAAATTTACATCAGAACATTACAAGACTATCATAAGCTACAAACTCCAACATCAATAGCTTTTGTCCTTGGCTAAGAAGCCGGACAAAGCTGACGATGAAGAAAAACAGGAAGAAGAAAATAAATTATTTCTTCTTCCGACTCTCTACAAAAAAGAATAACGAGTCGAATGATTCGCTCTTGTTGGCGGAGAGCTTCCAGCCTTTCTTCTTCCAATCGCTCCAGATGACGATGGTAGTCCATGTAAAAGAACATGAGGTGTGTGAGAACCTCCTGGGGAACCGAGTCCCGAATCTCATCAGGAATGACAGTTACGTGCCATTCCTGCTGCCAGTCCTCACAGCTCAACTCCATGTTGAAGGTCTCATAGTTTAAAAACATATTGTAGTTGACCATGATTGTGTTGGTATGAAGGAAAAGAAAGTGAGTATGTGAGAAAAGAAATGATGTGTAGACTGATTTGAGGTGTTGGTTTATATAGGCAATAGAATGCCAGGAGACGCAAGAAAATTTAATGCTGACAGGTAGAAATAATTCTACCTCGTCTCCCTAGACTGGGAAGAAGAAAAACAGTCATTGGAAGTGTAAAACAGGGTTTAATGCGCACAAGAAACAAGTAAATATTACTGTGCATGTACGTGTTCCACTAACACTAATTGTATTGACTGTTAATATCTCACCCGTACATATTCTGATTTAAAATAAGACTATTTCAGATTTTAACCACAAATAGGTCAAATAGAGGATTAGAATTTAATATCAGCACTTAGACTTATATCAGAACTTAACAGTCGTCAGAACATGATTTCTTAACTCGAAAAATGAATGCCTATCTCTGTGATTCTTCACACAAATTCTGATTTCGGTTCTTCAGAACTTATTTATCAGAACTTCCATCAGAACTTGTCCTCAGAATTTATGTAATCTGACACATAAACTGTTCATCTAAAATAACATTAAACGCCACAGTAATTTTTATCATTCATATGGATTGTAAGTGTGTGCATTAAGCAAAATATCAGACAAAGAGTAAAGTCTGATTCACTTCAGTACATCTTAGAAATAAGGCATAACTAAGAACTTTACTAAAAATCTGTCATTATTCTGAAGTTTACTTTTGAATGAGTTCATGCACGAGTCCACCTCAACTGTTTTGTGCTTATTTTATGCATCTTTTGAAATTCCATTTTACAGTGGCTTCTCAGTGTAAGTGAGTCACGACTGTTTATCAGAATTTATGCTATTATCAGAGTATTTCTCCAGTAATCATAGAGTGTGAAAAGTCACCAAGAAAAATAATTATTTGCTTTTCTGATGCATATTACTTAATACCAGCAATGCACTTGGGTCGTCCCTTCCACATTTTTACTCTAGATCTCAAAGGAGTACCTGATTTTTATTCCCTTTTCTTTTACTTTTTCTTTTGATGAGTGAGGTTTATCAGCATTTAATACATCCATCAGATTTACTAACATCAGAACTTAACAGATGAGAAGCATTATTCTAGTTTTTGACTTAGTAATAAGATAGACAAAGTAAACGTGACTAAGCTCAACATCAGAATTTGCTTGTGTCAATAGATTTCCACATAAATAATTACTTCTAACATGGGATCTCTAGTATGTTAAAGACTACTAGGTCAGCATCTAGCACAGTTATCCTCATAGGATTGAATAGTCACAGAAATAGTCAGTTCACTATCAGAGTTTAGATATTCACATCAAACAACAATCAGTACTTAAGCAATTTTCAATTAAGCACAAAATACACAAAGAGAGTAATTTCTGTAAATACTGTTCATAAAGTCTGATGCATCAGAACAAAAGCTAAGCAGATTTAGAGAAAGAACCTGAAACCATTCCAAGTTCATTTACCAATCTTGTAAAAGTAGCTTCACACAGTGGTTTTGTGAAGATATCTGCTAGTTATTGATCTGTTGGAACAAAGTGCAATTCCACTGTACCTTCATCCACATGTTCCCTTATGAAGTGGTACCTAATGCTGATGTGCTTTGTCATTGAGTGTTGAACTGGATTACCTGTCATAACAATAGCACTTTGATTATCACAGTAAATAGGGATTTTAAATTATGTTAATCCATAATCCAGTAACTGATTCTTCATCCAAAGAATCTGTGCACAACAGCTTCCTGCAGCAATGTATTCTGCTTCTGCAGTTGATGTGGAAATAGACTTTTGTTTCTTTCTAAACCAAAAAACCAATCTGCCTCCAAGAAATTGGCAGCTTCCACTTGTGCTTTTCCTGTCAATTTTGCAACCTGCAAAATCTGCATCTGAGTAACCTATTAGTTTAAAATCTGATTATCTGGGATACCACAATCCCAGATCAGCTGTTCCCTTAAGATACTTGAAAATTCTTTTTACAGCTGTTAAATGAGGTTCTTTTGGATCTGCTTGAAATCTTGCACAAAGACATGTAGCATACATGATATCAGGTCTACTAGCAGTTAGATAGAGTCGAGAGCCAATCATACCTCTGTAATCAGTAATATCTACTGATTTACCAGTATCCTTATCCAGTTTTGTTGCAGTGGCCATGAGAGTGGATGCACTTGAACAATCTTGTATTCCAAATTTCTTCAGCAAATTTCTGGTGTACTTGGTTTGACAAATAAAAGTGCCTTCTTCATTCTGCTTGACTTGAAGGCCCAGAAAATAGCTAAGTTCCCCCATCATACTCATTTGATATCTTGTTTGGCAAACTTCTTGCAAAGTCTATCATTTGTAGAACCAAAGATGATATCATCAACATATATCTGAACCGGAAGTAAGTCCTTTCCATGGTTGAGGTAGAACAGTGTTTTGTCTATAGTTCCTCTGTTAGATCCACTTTCCAGAAAAAACTGAGCTAAAGTCTCATACCATGCTCTTGGAGCTTGCTTAAGGCCATAAAGTGCTTTATCAAGCCTGTAGACATGATTAGGATATTTGGGATCTACAAAGCCTGGAGGTTGTTCAACATATACTTCCTCCTCCAATTCTCCATTGAGAAAAGCACTTTTCACATCCATTTGAAAGACAATAAACTTTTTGTGAGCATCATAAGCCAAAAATATCCTTATGGCTTCCAATCTAGCAACTGGTGCAAATGTTTCATTATAATCAATTCCCTCCTGTTAAGAATATCCTTTTGCAACCAACCTTGCCTTATCCCTTGTAATTATGCCATCACTGTCAGTTTTATTTCTGAATACCCACTTTGTACCAACAACAGATCTGTTCTTTGGTCTTGGCAATAGGGTCCAGACTTTGTTTCTTTCAAATTCATTTAACTCTTCCTGCATTGCTTGCACCCAATCAGCATCTTGAAGAGCTTCTTCCACTTTCTTTGGTTCAGTCTGAGAAAGAAAAGAATTGTAAAGACATTCACTCGAAGTAGCTGTTCTAGTTCTGACACCTGCATCAGGATTTCCAATAATTAAATCAGGTGTATGTGATTTAGTCAACTTCCTTGCAGATGGAAGGTTTTCTCTAGAACTGGATGCTCCCCCATGATCCATGCTATCTTCATCAACATTTTCTGATGCTCCCCCTGAAACTATGCTCTTTGAGTTGGATCCTTCAGAATTTAAGTTTTCAGAACTATCAGGCTAATCAGAACTTGATGAATCAGAACTTGAAGAGCCAGTTGTATGTTCTGATGCTTCTTGAGATGTGGTTGTATCTTGAGTATGCTCCCCCTACATAGGTGCATCTTCCTTTGGTGTAGTCACCACAGTTTCAATAACATCAGAGTTTAATCCATCAGAGTTTACAATATCAGGATTTAGACTGTCAGGATTTTCAGTATCAGAATTTAAGTCTTCATTTTCAAATCTCAGCTGATCATGATCATTGAAATCTTCAAGTCCAGTAATCTTCTTATCATCAAAAGAGACATTGATAGATTCCATGACCACTCTTGTTCTCAAGTTATAGACTCTGAAGGCTTTTGTGGAAAGTGGATATCCAACAAAGATTCCTTCATCAGCTTTTAGATCAAATTTGGATAGCTGTTCAGAGTGAGTCTAAAGAACAAAACATTTGCATCCAAATACATGAAAATACTTCAGATTTGGCTTCTTTTTCTTCACCATCTCATATGGTGTCTTTCCTTGCTTGTTAATGAGTGTTGCATTCTGAGTAAAATAAGAAGTCTGCACAGCTTCATCCCAGAAATAGGTTGGAAGCTTTGTTTTATCAAGCATTGTACGTGCAGCTTCAATGAGAGTTCTATTCTTTCTTTCAAAAACTCCATTTTGCTGTGGAGTTCCAGGAGCAGAAAATTTCTGCTTGATTCCATGGTTTTTGCAGAACTCTTCCATTATCAAATTCTTGAACTCAGTACCATTATCATTTCTTATTATCTTCACAGAATCTTTGACCAATTTATCCAGTTGCTTGACATGATCAATCAAGATATATGCAGTTTCACTTTTTGTGTGCAAGAAATACACCCATGTGTATCTGGTGAACTCATCCACTATGACCATAGCATATTTCTTCTTTGCAATATACATGACATTTACTGGACCAAATAGATCAACATGTAGTAGGTGATAAGGCTCAAGAATTGATGATTCAGTCTTGCTCTTGAATGAGGATTTCCTTTGTTTAGCCTTCTGACAAGAATCACAAAGGCCATCAGGAGCAAATACTGACTTTGGCAGTCCTCTCACAAGATCTTTCTTGACTAGTTCATTTATATTGTTGAAATTTAAATGAGAGAGTTTCTTGTGCCAATTCCAGCTTTCTTCAATTGATGCTCTACTCATCAGACAGATTGCAGAACCATCAATACTTGTTGAAAGCTTGGCTTCATAGATGTTACCATGCTTGTATCCTTTCAGAACAACTTTGCCTGTAGATTTACTAATAACTTCACAGTGTTCTTCAAAGAAATCCACATGATAACCTCTGTCACAGATTTGACTAACACTCAGCAGATTGTGTTTAAGTCCTGAGACCAGAGCTACTTCTTTAACGATGACATTCCCAAGATTGATATTGCCATATCCCAACGTTTTTCCAATGTTGCCATCTCCATAAGAAACACTTCGGCCAGCCTTCTCCACAAAGTCTGATAGCAGGGCTTTATTTCCAGTCATATGTCCTGAACATCCACTGTCCAGAACTTGGATGTTTTTCCTGTTGCCCTGCAATCACAAAGGCCACTAATGATTAGTTTTAAGGACCCAGACTTGCTTGGATCCTTTGGCCTTATTAAGTTTGTTAACATTTGCAGCGGATTTAGCATCAGAGTTTATGTTAACATTTTTCTTATCAGAATTTACACTATCAGACTTTGAATCAGAACTTACACTAGAAGGA